>NC_084626.1:7230951-7370951 GCF_033978795.1 Nerophis ophidion | reverse complement strand
GCTTTGTGTGCAGGATGCAAGCAATGGGCAAGTTGACAGGCCACATTGGTTCCGTCATGTGTCTGACAGTGGGACAGTCTCTTCAGGGCAAAGACCAAGTCATCACTGGCTCCAAAGACCACTACGTCAAGGTAGCCATCACAAAAATACACATTCAATAAGAGGAAAAGTAAACTTACTTGATGGTACCTTTCGACAGGTGTTTGACGTGGCAGAAGGAATGCTGGGTAATGTTGGCCCAGCTCACAACTTTGAGCCGCCACATTACGACGGCATCGAGTGTTTGGCAGTGCAGGGGGACGTGCTGTTCAGCGGCTCGAGAGACAACGGCATCAAGAAGTGGGATCTGCAGCAGCAGGAGCTCACTCAGGTGTGTACGCCTATGTTTTACAGCCTTTTGTTTCATTTATACATACATAAAAATGTGTGTTTGTGTGTGCGTATATATATATATATATATATATATATATATATATATATATATATATATATATATATATACACACAATCTGTATAGTGTACAGTTTTTTTGTACTTCTATAGTGTTTTGTATATTGTACAGGATTGCTTATTATTTTTATTGGATAGTAGTCTGTTTATTTCAATTGTTAGTTTTTCCTTTTTACCTCTTATGTCATTTATTTCACCCCATATTTGTTCCCACTACCGCACATTAAGTTGGAGTCTTTAATCTCGTTATATGCAAATATAATGAAAATAAAGTTAATTCTATTCTATATATGTATGTATATATATATATATATATATATACACACATATATATGTTTGATATATATACACATATAACATACATGCATATACATACATATACTACATTTAAATGCAGTCGACTTTTGGCCCCCGGCCAATTGTTTTAGCCCAATGTGTGTATATGTGTATTAGAGATGGGCGGAGAGGCAATTATATCATTCGCAACTGCATCACTAAAGTCGTCATCCACCCGCCATCCAACCGAACCAATATTTTATCAGAACCGCAACCGCCCGCCACCCGCCCTTTGTTATATATCCGAAGTCGGCGACCTTTACCACTAAAAGAGCTAGTTTGACCCGTGTCACAAAGTAAAGAAGGCAATGGGAGCCGCTGACGTTCTTGCGAATATCCGATGGTGCTCATCCAGATAACGGGTTATTGGTGCAATATCTACATAGGTGTAAAAAGGCCCATTTCCAGCAACTATCACTCCAGTGTTCAAATTGTACAATGTGTTTGCTCATTGGCTCAGAAGGCTAATTGATGATTAGAAAACCCTTGTGCAATCCGAAAACAGTTTAGTTCGTTACAGAAGCTACAAAACTGACCTTCCGTTGAGCAGATTGAGTTTGTGGAGCATCACATTTGTGGGCTCAAAATGACCAGAAAAAGAGAACTTTAATCTTAAACTCGACAGACTATTCTTGTTCTTAGAAATGAAGGCTATTCCATGTGAGAAATTGCTAAGAAATTGAAAATTTCCTACAACGGTGTGTACTACTCCCTTCAGAGGACAGCACAAACAGGCTCTAACCAGAGTAGAAAAAGAATTGGGAGGCCGCGTTGCACAACTGAGCAAGAAGATAAGTACATTAGAGTCTCTAGTTTGAGAAACAGACGCCTCACAGGTCCCCAACCGGCATCTTCATTAAATAGTACCCGCAAAACACCAGTGTCAACATCTACAGTGAAGAGGCGGCTGCAGGATTCTGGGCTTCAGGGCAGAGTGGCAAAGAAAAAGCCATATCTGAGACTGGACAATAAAAGAAAAAGATTAAGATGGGCAAAATAACACAGACATTGGACAGAGGAAGACTGGAAAAAAGTGTTGTGGACGAATGAATCCAATTTTGAGGTGTTTGGATCACAAAGAAGAACGTTTGTGAGACGCAGAACAACTGAAGAGATGCTGGAAGAATGCCTGACGCCATCTGTTAAGCATGGTGGAGGTAATGTGATGGTCTGGGGTTGCTTTGGTGCTGGTAAGGTGGGAGATTTGTACAGAGTAAAAGAGAGTCTGAATAAGGAAGGCTATCAATCCATTTTGCAATGCCATGTCATACCCAGTGGACAGCGCTTGATTGGAGCCAATTTTATCCTACAACAGGAAAATGACCCAAAACACAGCTCCAAATTGTGCAAGACCTATTTAGAGAAGAAGCAGGCAGCTGGTATTCTATCGGTAATGGAGTGGCCAGCGCAGTCACCAGATCTGAAGCCCATTGAGCTGTTGTGGGAGCAGCTTGACCGTATGGTACGCAAGAAGTGCCCATCCAACCAATCCAATTTGTGGGAGCTGCTTTTAGAAGCGTGGGGTGCAATTTCTCCAGATTAACTCAACAAATTAACAGCTAGAATGCCAAAGGTCTGCAATGCTGTAATTGCTGAAAATGGAGGATTCTTTGACGAAAGCAAAGTTTGATGTAAAAAAAATCTTATTTCAAATACAAATCATTATTTCCAACCTTGACTCTATTTTCTATTCATCTCACAACGTATGGTGGTGAATAAGTGTGACTTTTCATGGAAAACACAAAATTGTTTAGGTGACCCCAAACTTTTGAACGGTAATAGTTCAACTACCGTTGAACTATGTTCTGACACACATATATATATGTGTGTCAGAGATGCGCGGATAGGCAATTATATAATCCGCAACCGCATCACCAAAGTCGTCATCCACCCGCCGTCCACCCGAACCAACATTTTATTAGAACCGCCCGCCACCCGCCGGCTGAAATATATCAAAGGTCGGCCACCTTTACCACTCACAGAGCTATTTGAACCCGTTCAACAGAGTAATGAAGACAATGGGAGCCACTAACGTTCTTGCGAATATCCAATGGCGTTCATCCTGATGACAAGAATATGGGCGTGCTGTGAAGCCATTGCCTTTGACACCTTCAGCAACATGTACAAACCGATTGTTAGTCCGGCAACATGTTGCATGAAGCTTCCACAATCATACGTACAAGATTGAAAGGCATACTGGGTGATACAGAGTACACTGATGGTAGTGACATAAACAACTTTAACACTCACTAATATGCGCCACGCTGCGAAGCCACACCAAACAAGATTGACAAACACATTTCGGGAGAACATTCTCACAGTAACACAATATAAATGCAACACAACAAATACCCAGAATCCTTTGTATCCGTGACACTTCCTGAATATATTTTACACCCCCGCGCCCACCACCCCGCCAACCTTACCCACGCACGGGGGATTGGGGGGGGGTGCTGCTAGCGGGGTGTATTTGTTGTGTTGCATTTATGTTGTGTTACTAGGAGGATGTTCTCCCGAAATGTGTTTGTCATTCTTGTTTGTGTGGCTTCACAGCGTGGCGTATATAACTAAGAGTGTTAAAATTGTTTATATCACGACCATTAGTGTACTCTGTGTCACCCAGTATGCCTTGCAGTCGTGTGCGTGTTGTTGCGGAAGCCACACACAACATTTTGCTGGACTGACAAGCAGATCGTACATGCTGTAGAAGGCGACAAAGCCAATGGCTTCATTGCATGCCCTAATACTTATTAACTGGATGACTGCCGGCAGTCATTCTAGAGAATAATAGTGTCTTCTATCGTCTTCTTCGCTTTGTGACACAGGTCTTAAATGGCTCTTTGAATGGTGAAGGATACCGATCCCAGAACCATGTATATACAATATTTCCGGATGGTTCAACCGCCACCCGCCCGAATCTAATTAAAATCAATTTTTTCGTCATGTCACCCGCCCGACCTGCGGTTTATCCGCGGACTCCACGGATGAGACCGCAAACCGCGCATCTCTAATGTGTGTGTGTATATATATATATATATATATATATATATATATATATATATATATATATATATATATATATTTATATATATATATATCAATCAATCAATCAATCAATGTTTACTTATATAACCCTAAATCACTAGTGTCTCAAAGGGCTCCACAAACCACTACGACATCCTCGGTAGGCATATATATATATATATCTATAGATATAGATATAGATATAGATATATATATGTATATATATGTATATATATGTATATATATAGATATAGATATAGATATATATATATCTATATATATACATATATAAATATATATATATATATATATATATATAGATATATATGTCTATATCTATATATATATATATATATATACATATATAAATATATATATATATATATATATCTATAGATATATATATATATATATATATATATATTTATATATATATATATATATATATATATATATATCTATAGATATATATATATATATATAAATAGATTGGGACATCACTTGGAAAGTGCTAGGTAAAAGGTCAATAAAGGAAACAATTTAATTTGGGGGTAGATATAAGGGTGCTTTCTTCAGCTTGGCAACGTTTCTTACATTTCCCTTCATTTCTTTGGAATATTCATTGCAATAATACATGATTATTCCTGGCACAATTCTGGTGTACAATTTGGTGCTGGCCCTTCTAACCTCCCTATAAAGTTTTAATTGCCCGCGTCGAGTCCGCCTTAAACAAACCTTCCGACATGATGAAGTCCTCAAGTACAGTAAGGAAGAGGTGGGACGTGTCTCTTTTTAGATTGCTGTTAATTATATTTAATGCAGTGTGCATAGTTCTTTCATGTCTAGGGGTTAGTGGTTCAGACCGACAGTGAAATCCTGTCCGGCTATGGGGTTAATTAGCTTAGTCCTACATTGGATCTCTCAGGTGACCTCATTATAAATTGTCCACCATGATTACACAATGTGGACCATCACACAGCGACCATGTTAAACAGACACTATTGCAGGGACGGTGTGTAGTACTTTGAGACGCTTAATCAGTTGTATGTAGGAACATCACAGTTACACTGTTCAGGATGTCTGAAAAGGAGTTGCTAGAAGCAAAGCTTATTCAATCCTATCGCTTTTAAAATGTCTCAGCAATTTGATTATTTGTTCACGTTCTGTTCACACTTCAAATAACTTGTGTTCACATTCTGTTGTTCACTGCTGGCAGACTCTAAACCATCTGATGTAACCATGTATCCAATGTAACTATGTAATGCTAGTAATATACAACAGCTGAACTAATCAAACCATATGTAGCTAGGATGGTGTATCCTATGTAACCATGTAGCCAATGTAACCCCCTAATGCAGTGGTTCTCAAACTTTTTTTGACATCCCACACTTTGGACAAAGGGGAGTTTTCAAGCCCCACTTGCCCCCATCGCCCTAACAGATCGCTAATGGCAAGTTCAACATTTTCAAATTTATTGAACATCAAGTAACATCAAGTTGTATACATTCCAACTCAATAACATAAAATAAAATCAAGTTCAATAATAAATAAAACAACTGTGCAGCTGTGGTATAACTTGCATCAAGTTCAATAATAAATAAAATAACTTGCATCAAGTTCAATAATAAATAAAACAAAAGTGTCATAACTTGAATCAATTTTAATAATAAATGAAATAAAAGCGTTATAACTTGCATCAAGTTCAATAATACATCAAATAACTTGCATCAAGTTCAATAATAAATCAAATAACTTGCATCAAATTCAATATCAAATAAATTCAAAGTGCCACTTTATCGTGTTTTGAAAGAATTTACCGCGCTCACATCTGTTAAAACCTCATTGAGTTCGGGGCTGAGCTGCCTTGATGCGAGTGCTTCCCGGTGAATGACGCAATGTGTCCAATGCGCATTTGGCGCAACCCGCTTTATTAGAGCCTGCTGCCCGTTTCTTGACCCTGCCATGGTCTGTGCGCCATCGGAGCAAAAGTCCACACAGTTTTCCCATTTAAGGTCGTGTTCTTTGAGGAAACTGTCCATTATCTTGAACAGCTCATCAGCAGTGGCTCTATTTTTTTATGTATTTGCAAAACAGTAAATCCTCGCACAGTGACTTGCCATTCACAAAGCGGACATATGTGATGAACAGGCAGTCTTTGTTGCTGTCAGTAGCTTCGTCCACTTGTAAAGCAACACAACTTTATTTTAATTTGTCTACGACAGGGGTCGGCAACCTTTACCACTCAAAGAGCCATTTTGACCCGTTTCACAAATTAAAGAAAACAATGGGAGCCACAAAACTCTTTTGAAATTGAAAATGAAATAACACTGTCTAATCCCCCTCTGATCCCCACAATTTCCCCCTCTGTCTTCCTTTTTTTTCTCTTTCTATCCCTTGCTGCTCCAGCCCGGCTGCACAAAATGATAATATAAATACATTTAATAAGGGTGGAGTGCCATCTCCGGGTTGGGGAGGAGACCCTGCCCCAAGTGGAGGAGTTCAAGTACCTAGGAGTCTTGTTCACGAGTGGGGGAAGAGTGGATCGTGAGATCGACAGGCGGATCGGTGCGGCGTCTTCAGTAATGCGGACGTTGTATCGATCCGTTGTGGTGAAGAAGGAGCTGAGCCGGAAGGCAAAGCTCTCAATTTACCGGTCGATCTACGTTCCCATCCTCACCTATGGTCATGAGCTTTGGGTCATGACCGAAAGGATAAGATCACGGGTACAAGCGGCCGAAATGAGTTTCCTCCGCCGGGTGGCGGGGCTCTCCCTTAGAGATAGGGTGAGAAGCTCTGCCATCCGGGAGGAGCTCAACGTAAAGCCGCTGCTCCTCCACATCGAGAGGAGCCAGATGAGGTGGTTCGGGCATCTGGTCAGGATGCCACCCGAACGCCTCCCTAGGGATGTGTTTAGGGCACGTCCAGCTGGTAGGAGGCCACGGGGAAGACCCAGGACACGTTGGAAAGACTATGTCTCCCGGCTGGCCTGGGAACGCCTCGGGATCCCCCGGGAAGAGCTAGACGAAGTGGCTGGAGATAGGGAAGTCTGGGCTTCCCTGCTTAGGCTGCTGCCCCCGCGACCCGACCTCGGATAAGCGGAAGATGATGGATGGATGGATGGATGGAAAGTCAAATTTAAATAAGGCAACAAGAGAAGTATCCTACACTTCTCTTCTGTAAAGTAAATGTGAACAGCCGATATGGGCACCTACATCAACTATATGATTTGCCTGAGAAGCTGGACAGGACAAAAAAATTAAAATATAAAATAAAATAAAAAATTTAATAACACTGCATATAAGGTTTTCTTTTTGCTTTGTGCTATGTATAAACAAACTATGATGGGTTACGTTTATGAAATCAATGAACGACTGCAGAAAAAATGAAATAACATTTCTGCATGCAACAAAACGTTTTTAACTCCGAAAAAGACGTTGGGTTGAAGGTTAAGTAAAATACTTAATGTCTATTTAAGTCTCCCTTGTAGTAATGAAAAAACAAAACGCCAAACTTAAATTATTCACTGGCAGAAAACCAAAAAAGCCGTCTTCTCTCTCTGTGTCGTCATCCTTTACTGGCGCCGTGCATCAGCTGCCACCCTAAATGATAAAATGTCTATTTCGCTGAACAATTAAAAAATGTGAATATAGGCAAAATTATAGGAAATTAAAATATTTATCATACGTGGTCAATGTGATTTCTGCTCCTGAACCGCAGCGTACAGCATCTCCACATCAGGGCTGTATGACGTCACCTTTATCTTCACACAGGAATGTAAACTCTCATCTACGAGGCATGTGCCATGTTTGTTTTTAATAAAGTTCATGTTGTAGAACACCTGCTCACATGCATATGTGGATCCAGAGATCGACAGGACTCCAAGTGCATACTTTTTCATGTTCACATAAAAGTCGGGGATAGCGTTCCAAGTTTCGAACACAAGTTTCTCTGGCTTGGGGAGGTTTTCAACATCACACTATTTGTGATTCTAAGCAAGAACGGCCTTCTGGCGTGAAACATCTTCAAGGTCCGCTGTCAGGCGCTTTAACTTGGACACCCACATGTCTTTGTCCTGGCGGCTGCTGCAGGACGGAGACGTGCGCGGCCGTGGGCGTGTCCCAAGGTTTGACAAGCAGGATGACAAAATGAGCTGGCCGTGACAAGCTGAGCCGCATCAGAGTGATCCAAGAGCCGCAGCTCCCGAGCCGCCGGTTGCCAAACCCTGGTCTACGAGTTGTTCCTAAAGATCACTTGCATTGTCGCATATACGTCTCTCAACAGTGGGACAGCTTTTAATTTTGCTGCGCTTGTCTCGTCAAGCATGACTGACACCATGTCTATTGCAGCGGGGAGAATCAGCTGCTCAGCAAATGTGTGTGCTTTTTTGCATTGAGCAATTCTGTATGCAACTCTATATGAAGCCAATGTATCCATTTTGTGTAATTGTGGTCCACACATTAGCCTGCTACCCATCCGCGCGAAAGTTTGTTCCACTTAGCCCCGCCCCCATTAGTTACTGTTGCGTCTGTCAAACTTTCGCTTCTACCTAGAAATTTAAAGTCTACAGGAAAAATACGTAATTTACATTAATGTATATATCGGATTCCACAGACAGAATCACAAAGTGATTTACAGTTTGTATAGAAAATGGGGTTGTAAAAAAAATCTAAGAATTAAAAAAAAAAAAAAAAAAAAGTTAAAGTGAAATTTCCTCCTGTTCCTCGCGCCCCACCTGTCATGTCTCTATTCCCCACCAGTGGGGCGCGCCCCACACTTTGAGAATCGCTGCCCTAATGACTAGTAATCCAATGTAACCATGTTTCCAATGTAACCATGTATCCAATTACAATGGCTAGTAATATACAGCAACTAAACTAACCAAACCATCTGTAGCCATTACATGGGTACATTGGATACACCATCCTAATATACAGCAACTAAACAAACCAAACCATCTGTAACCAGGTATCCTATGTAACTATGTAACGGCTACTAGGATGGTGTATCCAATGTAACCCCCTAATGGCTAGTAATATACAGCAACTAAACCAACCAAAAAATCTGGAGCTAGGATGGTGTATCCAATGTAACCATGTATCCAATGTAACTACAGATTAGTTGCTGTAATTTAACCCATTAAAGGGTTAAATTGTATACACTATCCTACTTACAGATGGTTTGGTTAGTTGAGTTGCTGTATATTACTTGCCATTAGATGGTTACATTGGATACATGGTTACATTGGATACACCGTCCTCCGTACATACAACATCCTACTTACAGATGGTTTGGTTAGTTTAGTTGTTATATGTTACTAGCCATGACATGGTTACATTGGATACATGGTTACAGATGGCTTGGTTAGTTTAATTGCTGTGGATACACCATCCTAATTACAGATTGTTTGGTTGGTTTAGTTGTTGTATTTTTCTAGCCATTAGGGGGTTACATTGGATACAACATCCCAAACAGCAACTAGCCAATACATGGTTAAATTGGATACATGGTTACATTGGATAGACCATCCTACTTACGGATGGTTTGGTAAGTTTAGTTGCTGTATATTAGCATTTAAACTAATATACAGCAGTTGCTGTATATTAGCATTTAAACTAACCAAACCATCTGTGAGTGGGATGGTTTATCCAATGTAACCATGTATCCATGTATCCAATGTAACCATGTATCCAATGTAACCAGCTAATGGCAAGTAATATACAGCAACTCAACCAACCAAACCATCTGTAAGTAGGATAGTGTATACAATTTAACCCTTTAATGGCTAGTATTATACAGCAGCTAAACTACACAGTTACATTGAATATATGGTTAAATTGGATACATGGTTACATTGGATACGTACATGGTTACATTGGATAAACCATCCCACTCACAGATGGTTTGGTTAGTTAAGATGCTGTATATTATTAGCCATTAAGGGGTTACATTGGATACATGGTTACATTGGATACACCTTCCTACGTACAGATGGTTTGGATACATGGTTACATTGGATTCATGATCATAGCTACAGATGGTTTGGTTAGTTTAGTTGCTGTATATTACTAGCCATTAGGGAGTTACATAGGATACATGATTACATTGGATGCACCATCATACTTACAGATGGTTTGGTTAGGTTAGTAGCTGTATAGTAACATTGGATACATGGTTACATTGGACACATGGTTACATTGGATACACTATCCTAGCTACAGATGGTTTGGTTAGTTTAGTTGCTATACATGGTTACATTGATTTCTATAATCCTTATTATTAATGAGGCAGACTTTGCCTTGACGCATTTTTTTGGCTGCTTGAAAATAGTGGAGCATCGAGTTTTACTCACACTTGGTAGTGTCATATAAAATTCATGAAAAAGCCAACATTTTACATTTGAATAGGCAGTGTCTATCACGTGCATGTGTGTTGCCATGGTGATGTAGTGTGTACATGCACACGACAACAGCTTATTTTTCCTGGCTGGATGTGAAGAATTATCTGCAGCTTTGTTTCACTTGTTATTTTAACCACTGTTTAGTGTGTGTATGCTTGTTTTGATATCCTAGCTGGATGTGAAGAATTATCTGCAGCTTTGTTTCACTTGTTATTATAAACACTGTTTAGTGTGCACATAGAGTTAATGTTTGACATCTTTATTATTACAAGTGCTAAACTTCATAGTAAGTCAACCCTTCTTAAATCCAATTTTGTCCTTTTTCCAGTATCGCTAAAATTGATTGATTCCCTTTTAAAACGATCGATACCTATCTCTCTTAGAAGGCAAACCTCTCGAGCACAGGTTGATTTAATTGAAAATTCGGAATATAGATCGATGTATTGCTGTATCAATCAATCGTCACACCCCTAGTTAATACAGAGTAGCATTATGGCACTTGTGTCCTCATCTCAAATGGATGTTACCAGGATTTTCAATTATGCGATCAAAATAGATTTGATAGCTTTCTGGAAATGTATTTTATAATTGTTATGTGCGGTGTACACTCTGTCCAAACTTCAAGTGCAATATTATGTTTCACCTTCCAGACTCATTGCAGCCTCCAAAGCTACATTTTTTAAAGGGGAACTGCACTTTTGGAATTTTGCCCCATTATTCTATTAACACTGATACGATGGTATATACGGCGGATACTGCCCTCCAAAATAGTTTCTCTCGTTTTGAGGAAATAACATTAGAGGAATTGTTACAACGTGTAAATGGAATAAAACAGACAACATGCTTACTTGACCCTCTTCCTGGGAAACTGATCAAGGAGCTCTTTGTATTATTAGGTCCATCAGTGCTAAATATTATAAACTTATCACTCTCCTCGGGCACTGTTCCCCTAGCATTCAAAAAAGCGGTTATTCATCCTCTTCTTAAAAGACCTAACCTTGATCCTGACCTCATGGTAAACTACCGACCGGTATCTCACCTTCCCTTTATTTCAAAAATCCTTGAAAAAATTGTTGCGGAGCAGTTAAATGAACACTTAGCGTCTAACAATCTATGTGAAACCTTTCAATCCGGTTTCAGAGCAAATCACTCCACGGAGACAGCCCTCGCAAAAATGACTAATGATCTATTGCTAACGATGGATTCTGATGCGTCATCTATGTTGCTGCTCCTCGATCTTAGCGCTGCTTTCGATACCGTCGATCATAATATTTTATTACAACGTATCAAAACACGAATTGGTATGTCAGACTTAGCCCTGTCTTGGTTTAACTCTTATCTTACTGATAGGATGCAGTGTGTCTCCCATAACAATGTGACCTCGGACTACGTTAAGGTAACGTGTGGAGTTCCACAGGGTTCGGTCCTTGGCCCTGCACTCTTCAGCATCTACATGCTGCCGCTAGGTGACATCATACGCAAATACGGTGTTAGCTTTCACTGTTATGCTGATGACACCCAACTCTACATGCCCCTAAAGCTGACCAACACGCCGGATTGTAGTCAGCTGGAGGCGTGTCTTAATGAAATTAAACAATGGATGTCCGCTAACTTTTTGCAACTCAACGCCATAAAAACGGAAATGCTGATTATCGGTCCTGCTAGACACCGAACTCTACTTAATAATACAACTCTAACATTTGACAACCAAACAATTGAACAAGGCGACACGGTAAAGAATCTGGGTATTATCTTCGACCCAACTCTCTCCTTTGAGGCACACATTAAAAGCGTTACTAAAACGGCCTTCTTTCATCTCCGTAATATCGCTAAAATTCGCTCCATTCTGTGCACTAAAGACGCTGAGATCATTATCCATGCGTTTGTTACGTCTCGCCTCGACTACTGTAACGTATTATTTTCGGGTCTCCCGATGTCTAGCATTAAAAGATTACAGTTGGTACAAAATGCGGCTGCTAGACTTTTGACAAGAACAAGAAAGTTTGATCACATTACGCCTGTACTGGCTCACCTGCACTGGCTTCCTGTGCACTTAAGATGTGACTTTAAGGTTTTACTACTTACGTATAAAATACTACACGGTCTAGCTCCATCCTATCTTGCCGATTGTATTGTACCATATGTCCCGGCAAGAAATCTGCGTTCAAAGGACTCCGGCTTGTTAGTGATTCCCAAAGCCCAAAAAAAGTCTGCGGGCTATAGAGCGTTTTCCGTTCGGGCTCCAGTACTCTGGAATGCCCTCCCGGTAACAGTTCGAGATGCCACCTCAGTAGAAGCATTTAAGTCTCACCTTAAAACTCATTTGTATACTCTAGCCTTTAAATAGACTCCCTTTTTAGACCAGTTGATCTGCTGTTTCTTTTCTTTTTCTTCTATGTCCCACTCTCCCCTGTGGAGGGGGTCCGGTCCGATCCGGTGGCCATGTACTGCTTGCCTGTGTATCGGCTGGGGACATCTCCGCGCTGCTGATCCGCCTCCGCTTGGGATGTTTTCCTGCTGGCTCCGCTGTGAACGGGACTCTCGCTGCTGTGTTGGATCCGCTTTGGACTGGACTCTCGCGACTGTGTTGGATCCATTGTGGATTGAACTTTCACAGTATCATGTTAGACCCGCTGGACATCCATTGCTTTCCTCCTCTCTAAGGTTCTCATAGTCATTATTGTCACCGACGTCCCACTGGGTCATTATTGTCACCGATGTCCCACTGGGTGTGAGTTTTCCTTGCCCTTATGTGGGCCTACCGAGGATGTCGTGGTGGTTTGTGCAGCCCTTTGAGACACTAGTGATTTAGGGCTATATAAGTAAACATTGATTGATTGATTGATATTCACAATCATTATGAGACAAGAAAACACCTTTTTTTTTTTCACTTTTTAACATTTAAAAATTGGCTTGTTCCAGGTGGCTAGCATTGCAGGTAGGGGAGTAATCAATTCTACGACAAAAAAAAAGCCGACAATACTTAATTTAAATTCCATAACCTGTATAATAACCAAGCTGTAATTACCTTGTTATTGTTAGAGTGAACACCAAGGAGCTGTTTTTCTAGTGTACTAACCCACCAGCATGCTACGGTATTAGCCGTAAAAGCTAACTACGGCAAGAGATAAGCTCGCTTCTACAATACCACGAGATGTGTTTGAGTTTGTAATGCACAACACAATGGGATAAGACACCAATCTGTACTGAGTGAAAAACATGAACAATCATATTACAGTATTTGTAAAGTATTATTTAATGTTTTTTTTGTACACAGCTAGCCAGACCGTGTATGTACTGTAGTTGTAATAACACACATGACGTGCTATGTGTATCAAGATTGATATTAAAGTGTGACTCATTCGATGGACAGTTGTTCATCCGGTCCAGCTGGCCAGGGACGTTTCCTGTTAATTTTGGGTAAGCAATCCATTTATGTCGAAAAAGCTTGGTTCCCAGCTTCCGTCTGCTCCAAGGCCTTACTCTTCCTTTTGTGCTCGGTTCTATAAGCAGTATTTAATCCTTAGTATACTCAGTATAAAAAATATAAGGTTGTAAATCCTCATTTGTCCAAAAATAGTCATCTTCGTTTTCTGTGTCCAAGCCTGCCATGATTAGAAAACACTCACGTTTGAAGTAGTAACACACATTTGTTGCCAGAAGTCAGATGTGCGCTGTTATTGAAACAGAAATCAATGTGCGGAGTAATTCGGTCCCGGAAATGAATAAATGATGGTGAATATTGTACATAAATTTACATATTGTTATTAATGTGTCTGTTGCTACATTATATATATACTTGCAGTATGTATATAAGACATATTAAATATTGTTATGAAGGTGTTTGTTACTACATTATATAAATACTTGCAGTGTGTATATAATACATATTATATATTGTTATGATAGTGTATGTTACTACATTGTATACTATGCCATAGCAACTTTATTTATAAAGCCCTTTAAAAACAACCACAGTTGAAGAACAAAGGGCTCAACACAAATAGGCTAAGGACATACTAAAAAATAACATTTAAAACAATAAAATATACATTGAAAAAGAAAATACAAATTACCCTAAGAACAATTTGTTACATAAAAAACAGTTAAAAAGTTAAAAACAATTAAACAAGTTAAATGTTAACAACAGTTTAAAGTCTCATGCTGGGTTAAAAGCCAGTGAATAAAAATGTTTTTTACGAAGGGTCTTAAAAATAGCCAAAGAAGGGGCCTGTCTCACATGGAGAGGGAGATCGTTCCAGAGTTTGGGACCCGCAACAGAGAAGGCTCTGTCCCCTCTGAGCTTGGCTTTGATTTGGGTACCTCCAGGATCAGCTGATCAGCTGACCTGAGGGACCGGGTGTGAGCATAGAGGTGGAGCGGTTCAGAGAGGTATGGTGGTCCAAGACCAAGTAAGGATTTAAAAACAAGTAAGATACTTTTTAAATGGACTCTAAAAGACAGGGAGGGAGGCTAAAACAAGAGTAATGTGCTCTCTCTTTCTTGTGTTGCTTAGAAGTCGGGCAGCTGCATTTTGGACCAGCTGTAGACATGAGAGGGAGGATTGACTAATTCCAAAATACAAAGAGTTACAGTAATCCAGCGGAGATTTGATAAAGGCATGGATTACTGTCCTAAACTGTTTCCTAGAAAGAAGGATTAAAAGATTTTATATATATACTTGCAGTGTGTATATTGTACATAGTACGTATTGCTATGAAGGTGCTTGTTACTACATTTATATATATATATATATATATATATATATATATATATATATATATATATATATATAAAACTACCCTCTGCTACCACTCCTCTCTGAGCTGCCACCTTAACGTGGTAGAGGAGTTTGTGTGTCCCAATGATCCTAGGAGCTATGTTGTCCAGGGGCTTCTATCCCCCCTGGTCCCAAGGCAAACAGGTTTTAGGTGAGGTATCAGACAAATAGCAGCTCAAAGACCTCTTATGAAGAAAACACACAAAGGACCCAGATTACCCTCGCAAGGACGCGGGTCACCGGGGCCCCCCTCTGGAGTCAGGCCTGGAGGTGGGGCACGATGGCGAGCGCCTGTTGGCCGGGCCTGTTTCCAATGGGCCCAGCCGGGCACAGCCCGAAGAGGCAATGTGGGTCACCCCTCCAATGGGCTCACCACCAATAGCAGAGGCCATTGAGTTCGGGTGCAATGTGAGCTGGGCGGCTGCCGAAGACAAGGCACTTAGCGGTCCGATCCTCGGCTACAGAAGCTAGCTCTTGGGACGTGGAACGTCACCTCGAGGGGGGGGGGAGGAGCCTGAGCTAGTGCGCGAACTGAAGAAGTTCAGGCTAGATATAGTCGGACTCACTTCGACGCACAGCAAGGGCTCTGGAACCAGTTCTCTTGAGAGGGGCTGGACTCTTGTCCACTCTGGCGTTGCCGGCAGTGAGAGGCGACGGGCTGGGGTGGCAATTCTTGTTGCCCCCCCCGTCAAGGCCTGCATGTTGGAGTTCAACCCAGTGGACAAGAGGGTAGCTTCCCTCCGCCTTCGGGTGGGGGGACTGGTCCTGAGTGTTTTTTGTGCTTACGCACCAAACAGCAGCTCAGAGTACCCACCCTTTTTGGATTCACTCGAGGGAGTACTCGAGAGTCCTCCCCCGGGTGATTGCCTCGTTCTGCTGGGGGACTTCAACGCTCATGTTGGCAACGACAGTGAAACTTGGAGAGGCGTGATTGGGAACAATGGTCCGAGTGGTGTTTTGGTATTGGACTTTTGTGCTCGTCACAGATTGACAATAACAAACACCATGTTCAAACATAAGGGTATCCATATGTGCACTTGGCACCAGGACACCCTAGGCCGCAGTTTCATGATCGACTTTGTAGTTGTGTCATCGGATATGCGGTCTCATGTTTTGGACACTCGGGTGAAGTGAGGGGCGGAACTTTCTAACGATCACCACCTAGTGGTGAGTTGGCTGCGATGGTGGGGGAGGATGCCGTACAGACCTGGCAGGCCCAACGCATAGTGAGGGTTATCTTGGAACGCCTGGCAGAGTCTCCTGTCAGAGACAGTTTCAATTCCCACCTCCGGAAGAACTTTGAACATGTCACGAGGGAGGCGCTGGACATTGAGTCCGAGTGGACGATGTTCCGTACCTCTATTGTCGAGGCGCCCGATTGGAGCTGTGGCCGCAAGGTGGTTGGTGCCTGTCGTGGCGGTAACCCTAGAACCAGCTGGTGGACACCAGCGATGAGGGATGACGTCAAGCTAAAGAAAGAGTCCTATCGGGCTCTTTTGGCTCAAAGGACTCTGGAGGCACCAAACAGGTACCGACAGGCCAGGCGGTGCGCGGCTTCAGCTGTCGCGGAGGCAAAAACTCAGACATGGGAGGAGTTCGGGGAAGCCATAGAAAACGACTTCCGGTCAGCTTCGAAGCGATTCTGGACCACCATCCGACGCCTCAGGAAAGCGAAGCAGTGCGGTGTCAACACCTTGTATGGTGGGGATGGTGTTCTGCTGACCTCGACTGCGGATGTTTTGGATCGGTGGTGGGAATACTTCGAAGACCTCCTCAATCCTACCAGTTTGTCTTCCTATGAGGAAGCAGTGCCTGGGGGATCTTTGGTGGGCTCTCTTTTTTCTGGGGCTGAGGTTGCCGAGGTAGTTAAAAAGCTCCTCGGTGGCAAGGCCCAAGGGGTGGATAAGATCCGCCCGGAGTTCCTTAAGGCTCTGGATGCTGTGGGGCTGTCTTGGTATACACGACTCTGCAACATCGCATGGACGTCGGGGGCAGTACCTCTGAATTGGCAGACTGGGGTGTGGTTCCTCTCTTTAAGAAGGGGGACCGGAGGGTGTGTTCCAACTATCGTGGGATCACACTCCTCAGCTTTCCCGGTAAGGTCTATTCAGTTGTACTGGAGAGGAGACTACGGCGGATAGTCGAACCTCGTATTCAGGAGGAACAGTTTGGTTTTTGTCCTGGTCGTGGAACTGTGGACCAGCTCTATACTCTTGGCAGGGTCTTTGAGGGTGCATGGGAGTTTGCCCAACCAGTCTACACGTGCTTTTTGGACTTGTAGAAGACATTCGACCATGTACCCAGGGAAGTCCTGTGGGGAGTGCTCAGAGAGTATGGGGTAACGGACTGTCTTATTGTGGCAGTCCGCTCCGTGTATGATCAGTGTCAGAGCTTGGTCGGCATCGCCGGCAGTAAGTCGGACCCGTTTCCATTGAGGGTTGGACTCCTCCAAGGCTGCCCTGTTCATAACTTTTATGGACAGAATTTCTAGGCGCAGTCAGGGCGTTAAGAGGATCCGGTTTGGTGGCTGCAGAATTAGGTCTCTGCTTTTTGCAGATGATGTGGTTCTGATGGATTCATCTGGCCAGGATCTTCAACTCTCATTTGATCAGTTCGCAGCCGAATGTGAAGTGACTGGGATGAGAAATCATTACCTCTAATTTCGAGTCCATTGTTCTCGCCCGGAAAAGGTTGGAGTGCCATCTCCCGGTTGGGGAGGAGATCTTGCCCCAAGTGAAGGAGTTCAAGTACTTTATATTCTTGTTCACGAGTGAGGGAAGAGTGGATCGTGAAATCGACAGACGGATCGGTGCGGCGTCTTCAGTGATGGGGACGCTGTATCAATCCGTTGTGGTGAAGAAGGAGCTGAGCTGGAAGTCAAAGCTCTCAATTTACCGGTCGATCTACGTTCCCATCCTCACCTATGGTCATGAGCTTTGGGTTATGACCAAAAGGACAAGATCACGGGTACAAGGGGCCAAAATGAGTTTCCACCACCCTATATCCCTTAGGGTGAGAAGCTCTGTCATGCGGGAGGAGTTCAAAGTAAAGCCGCTGCTCCTCCACATCGAGAGGAGCCAGATGAGGTGGTTCGAGCATCTGGTTAGGATGCCACCCGAACGCCTCCCTAGGGAGGTGTTTCGGGCACGTGCGACCGGTATGAGGCCACGGAGAAGACCCAAGACACGTTGGGAAGACTATGTCTCCCGGCTGGCCTGGGAACGCCTCGGGATCCCACGGGAGGAGCTGGACGAAGGTGGCTGGGGAGAGGGAAGTCTGGGCTTCCCTGCTTAGGCTGTTGCCCCCGCGACCCGACCTCGGATAAGCGGAAGAAGATGGATGGATGGATTTATGTGTATATATATATTATATATATATATATATATATATATATATATATATATATATATATATATATATATATATATAGATTCCAGTTTATTTGTAGAGAATAAATGATTAAAAAAAACACTTAATTGAACGGTTTAAAAGAGGAGAAAACAGGAAAAAAATGAAGATACAATTTTGACTCTTTAAAATTCAAAATTCAACCGAAAAAAAGAAGAGAAAAACTAGCTAATTCGAATCTTTTTGAAAAAATTAAAAAAACAATTAATGGAACATCATTAGTAATTTTTCCTGATTAAGATTAATTTTAGAATTTTGATTACATGTTTTAAATAGGTTAAAATCCAATCTGCATTTTGATAGAATATATAACAAATTGGACCAAGTTATCTTTCATAAGATTTAAATTTGATTCTAAATATTTTCTAGATTTGCCAGAATATTTTTTTATTTATTTTAATCATAATAACTTTGAAGAAATATTTCACAAATATTTTTTGTCAAAAAAGCAGAATATAAAATGAAGAATTAAATTAAAATGTATGTATTATTCTTTACAATAAAAAAATATAAATTTACTTGAACATTGATTTAAATTTTCAGGAAAGAAGAGGAAGGAATTTAAAAGGTAAAAAGGTATATGTGTTTAGATTCCAAAAATCATGTTTAAGGTTGTATTTTTTTCTCTAAAATTGTCTTTCTGAAAGTTATAAGAAGCAAAGTAAAAAAATGTAAACAAGTAAAGACTAAGTCTCTAAAATATTTTCTTGGATTTTCAAATTCTATTTGAGTTTTGTCTCTCTTAGAATTAAAAATGTTGAGTAAAGCGAGACCAGCTTGCTAGTAAATAAATAAAATTTAAAAAATAGTGACAAACTTCAGTCAAGGGGAGAATGCATCCGCAATTCGACACGTTTCCCTTTAGCACATGGGAGAACAGGGCCCTAGTGAGGATATAAATCAATCAATCATCGATCAATGTTCATTTATATAGCCCTAAATCACTAGTGTCTCAAAGGGCTGCATAAACCACAACAGAAACTACTACTACATCCTCGGTAGGCCCACATAAGGGCAAGGAAAACTCACACCCAGTGGGACGTCTGTGACAATGATGACTATGAGAACCTTGGAAAGGACCACATATTTGGGCAACCCCCCCCTCGAGCGGGTCTAACATGATACTGTGAAAGTTCAATCCATAATTGATCCAACATAGCCGCGAGAGTCCAGTCCAAAGCGGATCCAAAACAGCAGCGAGAGGGCATTCCAGAGTACTGGAGCCCGAGTGGAAAACGCTCTATAGCCCGCAGACTTTTTTTGGGCTTTGGGAATCACTAATAAGCCGGAGTCCTTTGAACGCAGATTTCTTGCCGTGACATATGGTACAATACAATCGGCAAGATAGGCTGGAGCTAGACCGTGTGGTATTTTATACGTAAGTAGAAAAACCCTAAAGTCACATCTTAAGTGCACAGGAAGCCAGTGCAGGTGAGCCAGTATAGGCGTAATATGATCAAACTTTCTTGTTCTTGTCAAAAGTCTAGCAGCCACATTTTGTACTAACTGTAATCTTTTAATGCTAGACATGGGGAGACCCGAAAATAATACGTTACAGTAATCGAGGCGAGACGTAACAAACGCATGGATAATGATCTCAGCGTGTTTTGTGGACAAAATGGAGCGAATTTTAGCGATATTATGGAGATGAAAGAAGGCCGTTTTAGTAACGCTTTTAATGTGTGACTCAAAGGAGAGAGTTGGGTCGAAGATAATACCCAGAGTCTTTACCAAGTCGCTTTGTTTAATTGTTTGGTTGTCAAATGTTAAAGTTGTATTATTAAATAGAGGTTGGTGTCTAGCAGGACCGATAATCAGCATTTCCGTTTTTTCTGCGTTGAGTTGCAAAAAGTTAGCGGATATCTATTGTTTAATTTCATTAAGACACGCCTCCAGCTGACTACAATCCGGCGTGTTGGTCAGCTTTAGGGGCATGTAGAGTTGGGTGTCATCAGCATAACAATGAAAGCTAACACCGTATTTGCGTATGACGTCACCCAGCGGCAGCATGTAGATGCTGAAGAGTGCAGGGCCAAGGACCGAAGCCTGGGGAACTCCACACGTTACCTTAACGTAGTCCGAGGTCACATTGTTATGGGAGACGCACTGCATCTTGTCGGTAAGATAAGAGTTAAACCAAGACAGGGCTAAGTCTGACATACCAATTCGTGTTTTGATATGCTCTAATAAAATATTATGATCGACGGTATCGAAAGCAGCGCTAAGATCGAGGAGCAGCGATATAGATGACGCATCAAAATCCATCGTTAGCAATAGATCAGCAATAGATAGTCATTTTAGCAAGGGCTGTCTCCGTAGAGTGATTTGCCCTGAAACCGGATTGAAAGGTTTCACATAGATTGTTAGACGCCAAGTGTTCATTTAGCTGCTCTGCAACAATTTTTTCGAGGATTTTTGAAATAAAGGGAAGGTTAGACACCGGTCAGTAGTTTACCATGAGGTCAGTATCGAGGTTAGGTCATTTAAGGAGAGGATAAATAACCGCTTTTTTGAATGCTTGGGGAACAGTGCCAGAGGAAAGTGTTAAGTTTATAATGTTTAGCATTGATGGACCTAATAATACAAAGAGCTCCTTGATAAGTTTCCCAGGAAGTGGGTCAAGTAAACATGTTGTTTGTTTTATCCCATTTACACATTGTAACAATTCCTCTAATGTTATTTTCTCAAAACAAGAGAAACTATTTTGGAGGGCAGTATCCACCGTATCTACAATCGTATCTGTATTTATAGAACCCAGTTGTAGCTGGGACGCATTGTCTTTAATCACCTTTCTAATGACTTCAATTTTCTTATTAAAGAATTGCATAAAGTCATCTGCTGAGCGGGTGGAGCTACTGGAAGGGCTGCCTTGCTGGGTAAGCGATGCTACCATACTAAACAAAAATTTAGGATCATTTTTATTAGGCGGATGAGATTTGAGTAATACTTAGCTTTAGCTAAAGTAAGCATGCGTTTATGAGTTATTAAACCATCACACCAGCCTTTTTTAACTTTAGTGGTGCTATGTTATCAACGGTTTCGCGCAGGGCGTCGTTAAAGTTGTTAGTGAGGTTATCAATAGAGCCCACATACTTTGGAAATGGTGCCATTACCGAGGGCAGTAGGTCAGCAAGATTTGTCGTTGTGGCCGTATTAATGTTGTGGCATCTATAGCAGTTATTATTATTATTAGTTTGACGAACATGCGTCTGAACCTCGAATTTTATAAGGTAATGATCGGACAATACTTTAGTATACGGGAGTATCATAACTTTGGAAACGGTTATACCCCTGACAAGCACTAGGTCTATCGTATTACCGTTGCAATGTGTGGGTTCATTTATTATTTGTGTAAGACCACAGCTATCAATTATGGTCTGGAGCGCTACGCAAGGTGGTCCGATGGGGTATTCATATGGATATTAAAGTCCCCCATTATAATTATATTATCGGCGTGCGTCACTAGATCAGCAACGAACTCTGAGAATTCATTGATAAAGTCCAAATAGGGCCCTGGGGGGTGGTAGATAACAGCCAGGTATAGAGGCAGCGGTGTGACAGAACTCATCGTAAGCCCCTCAAACGATTTATATTTATTATTTATGTTGGGACTAAGGTTAAAGTTTTCATTGTATATTAGTGTGACCCCCCCACCCTTTTTAAGGGGACGGGCAATATCCGCATTCGTATAGTTAGGAGGAGATGCCTCATTTAGCGCAAAAAAGTCGTCTGGTTTAAGCTAGGTTTAAGCTGAGACCGATGACGTTAAGATTATTGTCTCTGATGATATCATTAACCAACAACGTTTTGGGAGACAATGATCTTATGTTTAAAAAAACTCTATTATAAATAGTGGACTGTTTTAGAGAATTTTTGATCAAATTGTCCGTAGTAGAAATATTAATAATGTTGTGTTTATTATGCGCAGTGCCCTTAAAATAATTACGACCATATCTAGGAATTGATACAACGGGAATTTCCGGATTGTTTGTTTGGTGCTTTGATAAACTGAACGCATCATTGTTTGCCAACTCAGTAGAACACATGTTCCGAATGTTTGTTTGGTGCTTTGATAAACTGAACGCATCATAGTTTGCCACCTCAGTAGAACACATGTCCAACTCAGAAACAATCAAAGCAGAAATAACTTGTTCTAATTTAACTGACTCCTTACCTAGGCCAGTAGTCTCGCATCTTCCATTTAAATCCGGCATCAGGATGGAGGGAAGTGGTGTTCTGTTGGGATTAGCCTTTTGCTTTGTTTTTAGCCCCGCTCAGCATCCGCGTTTCCGATCACACCGCTGGCGTTTGCTCCGTAGACGGCCTCCGCTGGTACTATACTCAGCTGCTTCACAAGCCGCTGGAAGTAGCCGGCGAAGTATTCCCGTGCTGGCTAGCAGGTCAAGCAAGCACGCGTCTATCAGTCCAAAACGGCCCGATCTGTCTACATCCAGAAGTGTCTGGCGGTCGTATGTGATCACGGAGTGACCACGCTGTAAGCCAGCCATGAAATTTGAAGAATTGTCCTGTATTTTTGCCAAATGTTCCATCTTTACCAAGTGAATGGTATACGTGAATAATTCTATTGTCATGTCTTTATTGCGTCCCAGTTTTCAATTTTTGCTGCTTGTTTTGTCATGTGCCGTGTGGCAGAGAAGCACTATGGCAACATCAGGATATCACTGAATCAGCGAAAAAGTGTGTGTTTACTTATGTGCTGTCTCTCAGGCAAGCATATGTTAAAAAAGTATCATGTTGCATCTTGCATGTGGATGCAGCCTTCATTTGCATGCGCATTCATTTGCATGTTAAGCAGCGCTTTTCTCAAGTTTTTAATAACTTATTTTGTATTTTTACTTCTATCTTCAATCATTGTTTTATTCCTCCCAACGGACAAAGTAAGAAAATAAGGCTAATTTAAATTAGAGTGTGTGCTGTGGTCCGTGGAGTCTCACCTCCACCTCATTTGCCGAAGAGCTAATACAATCTATTTTACAGCCTCTTGTCTAATTATGAAGTAGCATCCGAATGCAGCTCGTGGTATGAAATTTATATTACTGCTCTAGAACTGGGCCTTCTATAGGAACTGTTTTGTTCTCAAGTTTCTGCTCCTGCACATACAGCACATCCTCCAGGGACTCAATGGAGCAGTTTCTTTATAATTAATATACACTGTATGTTAGCCCTTCCCCAATGCTGTTGCAATGTGCAAACTACACAAAACAATGATGTACCACACTGTCACGTTCTTTCTCCTCAACCTAATGTTTGCTTTATTTATTGTTTATTCATATTGCTGCTCAGAATGCACACAATTCAACACACACCGTGCATCCGGTAAGTATTCACAGCGCCTCACTTATTCTACATTTTGTTTTGTTACAGCCTTATTCCAAAATTGAATAAATTCATTGTTGTCCTCATAATTCTACACATAATACCATATTGACAATCTAAATAGGTTTTTTATTTAGTTTTTTTCATATGTATTAAATATAAAATACTAAAAAAAAATCACCATTAGACAAGTAATCACAGTCTATTTGAATATGAAGTTTCGCCCATTCCTCTTTGCAGCACCTCGCAAGCTCCATCAGGTTGGATGAAAGTATTGGTTTTAAACCAAGGTGTATCTGTACATTGATGCATTCATCTTTCCTTTCATCCTGACTGGTCTCCCAGTTCCTTCCGCTGAAAAACATCCCCAGAGCATGATGCTGCCTCCACTGTGCTTCACTGTAGGGAGGGTATAGGTCTGGTGATGAGCGGTGCTTGGTTTCCTCCAAACATTCACGCCAAAGACTTCAATCTTTGTCTCATCAGACAAGATAATTTTGTTTCTCATGGTCTGAGAGTTTTACAGAAGCATTTTGGAAACATTTTACTAAGAAATGGCTTACGTTGGCCACTTTACCATACAGGCCTGATTGGTGGATGCTGCAGAGATGGTTGTCCTTCTGGAAGGTTCTCCTCTCTTTAACAGAGGAATGCTGTAGTTCTGACAGAGTGACCATGGGATTCTTGGTCACCTCCCTGACTAGACTAAGACGAATGCAGCAATGTACAGAGACATCCTGGATGAAAAGCAACGCTTACACCCAACCTAATGGAGCTTGAGAGGTTCTGCAAAGAAGAATGGGCCAAACTACCCAGAGATAGGTGTGCCAAGCTAGTGGCATCGCATTCACAAAGATTTGAGACTAATTGCTGCAAAAGGTGCATCAACAAAGTATAAAGAAAAGGCTGGGAATACTTATGTACTTGTAACTTTTTTTGTTTTTTGCACAAAAAAAATAATAATTACATTATCATTATGTGCTATTGAGTGTAGAATTGTGTGGCCAAAAAATAATTCATTCCAAGGCTGCAACATAAAATGTGTAAAAAGTGAAGCGCTGTGAATACTTTCCGAAAGCACGGTACATGGCCTTTTCCACGCTTCATGTTCCAGGAAATAGATGTTTTCCTGGCTCGTGCACTGCCGCTTCTAATACTCTCTCCCTCCCTCATATGTAGTAAGAGAGAGAGCGCTTCCAACCTTTTCTGACCTATAGATCCCATCTCGAACTGACAAAGCTCTGCTGACCCCAATAATGAGAGTTCAGGTGAGCACAGAAAGAACTCCACTTCAGACTGCACCAAGGAAGCTCTCTTGAAGATGTACTCGGGAATGAATGTTATATGCTGTGAGTGCTTATGCATTGGTTCAAACCCAAAGAAGTTGGTGCGTCTATATACAGTGATTAGGTTAAAAAACATTCCAGGGTCCAAATATCAATTGAAGATGCATCAATAATCGAATCGTGAGGTGCCCAAAGATTCCCACATCTTGTCTTTATCTTCGCAGATTGTGAGTTTATCGCACCTCGGTTTTCTTCTACCGCACTTTTTGTATGATTTTTGTACAGAAAGAGGGTTGGGAGGACCATTTCGTCGCTTATCAGCCTACCCTCAGGTGCATGTCCATTAAAAAAACAAACATATCCCTATCATTTTGCGGAAATGAGTTCCCATACAAATAATCCCTTGTCAGTGAGTCAAGTTCAGTTTTTTTTCTTATTAAGTACGGCTGCAAAATAAGCCACCAAGGGGCAAAAAAAAAGTTGCGAGTGACAACACTTTGATAAAGAAGGTTGAGGGACATTATTGGATTCAAAATATAATTCATAGTAAAGTATGATGTCGGCCGTCTTTGCCAACTTCAATAAAACATGAAAACTTTATGACATATTTGTCAGATCACAATATGACTCTAATGACCAGAAAACTGACCAAGAAACGCTTTGTGGATTATTTTCTATTTCCAATGTTAATAAGGAAAAAAGGGCAATTCCAAAGCATAAACGTCCCCACTTTTAAAGTGAATTGATACTGATACACAAACAATGCCATTATTCAACTTATAAAAAATGTGAATTGTTTCAGGCTTATTAGACCTTGTTTATCTGTTCAAGTTGCATACATTTACATGCATTCAATGATTTTATCTCATGTGTCTTATTGTGCCATGGTCTGGGGACCTGCCACACAATGTGTAGTGAAGCCTCTGTTGTCATTATATAAACAAACACTAAAGACATTTGACCAAAAAACAATGAAGCATCATCACTGCCATATTACCCCAAAATATAACATGAGTTTTGATAATTGTATACATTTGTCATTTTTAAAAGCTATCCATAATTGTCTTAGTAGAATAGCCCCTGATGGGATGTGTAAAGAAATACAAAGATACAGTAGTGGAGGTATGTGGACTGGAGCTGCAGTCGGTGGGACCTTCAGAGGGAAAAGGTGCCGGAGCACTCTGGGTTGGTCTGCGTTTTCTGTGGATGCTTCAAATCTGTGGAACTATTTGCCACTGGAGTTAAAGTCACACAGTCGGACATTAAACCCTTCTCCACAGAACTGAAAAAATGGCTTAAGGAAAATCAGAAGTGTGAGAACTAGAACTGGATGTTGTATGGACAAATGAGACCACTTATTTTAAAATGTATTTTCATTTTGTAGTTTTCTCAACTTTTCTTTGAAACCCTAACTAGGGACGAGGATTGCAAATTAGCCTGTGGCTAGAAGTCTTATGTACTTTGACATCAGTTATCTATTGGTAGCAATGTTTAATTATTACTGTCCTTGGGCTTCACGGTGGCAGAGGGGTTAGTGCGTCTGCCTCACAATACGAAGTTCCTGCAGTCCTGGGCTCAAATCCAGGCTCGGGATCTTTCTGTGTGGAGTTTGCATGTTCTCCCCGTGAATGCGTGGGTTCCCTCCGGGTACTCTGGCTTCCTCCCACTTCCAAAGACATGCACCTGGGGATAGGTTGATTGGCAACACTAAATTGGTCCTAGTGCGTGGATATGAGTGTGAATGTTGTCTGTCTATCTGTGTTGGCCCTGCGATGAGGTGGCGACTTGTCCAGGGTGTACCCAGCCTTCTGCCCGATTGTAGCTGAGATAGGCGCCAGCGCCCCCCGCGACCCCAAAAGGGAATAAGCGGTGGAAAATGGATGGATGTCCCTGTCAAATAAATACAAATGTTAAAAAAGTAATGAGTCATTATCCATTTCATTCGTTGTTTGTATGTATTTCACATTGTTTTCTGCGTTTAAAACTGTAATCATTCTCTATTATGTGTTTTGTGTTCATATATTTGGGAAAACTCCGTAGTTAGATTCACAGATTTATGGAAAAATTGATTCAGTTATCTTACAATTTTTTTTGTCTGACATTTTGGAACAAAGTACTGGATATATACAGAGGTACTGCTGCACTTTACTAAATCAATCAATCAATCAATCAATCAATGTTTACTTATATAGCCCTAAATCACTAGTGTCTCAAAGGGCTGCACAAACCACTACGACATCCTCAGTAGGCCCACATAAGGGCAAGGAAAACTCACACCCAGTGGGACATCGGTGACAATAATGACCCAGTGGGACGTCGGTGACAATGATGACTATGAGAACCTTGGAGAGGAGGAAAGCAATGGATGTCGAGCGGGTCTAACATGATACTGTGAAAGTTCGATCCCAAATGGATCCAACACAGTCGCGAGAGTCCAGTCCAAAGCGGATCCAACACAGCAGCGAGAGTCCCGTTCACAGCGGAGCCAGCAGGAAACCATCCCAAGCGGAGGCGGATCAGCAGCGCAGAGATGTCCCCAGCCGATACACAGGCAAGCAGTACATGGCCACCGGATCGGAGAGTGGGACATAGAAGAAAAAGAAAAGAAACGGCAGATCAACTGGTCTAAAAAGGGAGTCTATTTAAAGGCTAGAGTATACAAATGAGTTTTAATCAAATATGATTTTTCAACATAACTGCAAGTGCAAAAAAGGCTGAAGCTATTGATCATTTCAGTCATCAAGTATTCGATTATAAATGAATTGGATAATACACTTTAAGGCAGGGGTCTCCAATTTGTTTTTGACAGGGGGGGCACTTTGGGTTTACAAACATTGTTATCTGCATGCAAAGTAACTATATACATAAGTATATGTATAATATGTATATGTGTGTGTATACATACATTGTGGCACCTGATTCTCACCAAGACAGGACTGGGTTTGCAGAAAGCCGAAAAGGCCATTTATTGCCCAAGTCTTTGTAGGAAGGGCAGAGTGTGGCAGTATCAAACTTAGTGTCCACTAACAAACATAAATATCTCCCATCCGGGGCTCTCATATCCTTCACACAGCACACTTCTTTATATGTCATAAGTAATTACCTATCAAACAAGAGAAATCATAATATCAGAAAACATTTCCCTAATGATGTCATTAATGGGGAAATAGTGGATGTCTCATTTACCGCCTAATGCACCTGCTTTGACACAGAGGAGAGCCAGACCTGAATGTGGCAGAGTTAAGAACTGGTTGTAGCTGAGCCCCACCTGGCCGCACAGCTGTTGGCCTACCAGGCTGATTGAGCAGGTACAGGGGAATGTAATGCCCCTCGATGATGCGGCCAAGGCTGGGGCGTTGTCCTCTGTGTTCCACTCTGCTTCCAGTGAGGTACCTACCTGCCAGGCAGTGCTGGAGTCAGACTCCCCAACATATATATGCAAAACTATATATATATATATATATATATATATATATATATATATATATATATATATATATATATATATATATATGTGTGTGTGTGTGTGTATATATACATATATATATATATATATATATATACATATATAACGTATATATGTATATATATGTGTGTATATATATATATATGTATATATATGTATATATGTATATATATGTATATATGTTTATATATATGTATATATATATATATGTATATATATATATATGTATATGTATATATATATATATATATATATATATATATATATATATATATATATATATATATATATATATATATATATATTGGTGTGTATATTTGGGTTGTACGATATACCAATCACATACATGCTGTACTTGATTTGCGTGAAAGTATAATCAATGGCAGAGTAACTTTCATTGTCCACCAGATGGCAATAGAATTGCAGCAATCATAACGCTCAATATTTATAAATGATATGGATACACGGATCCAGGTCAAGTTGTTTTTTGAACTTGTGCCGTCTCACGGGCAAAATTAAAGACGCTGGCGGGCTGCATTTGGCCTACGGCTGTGGTTTAAATGTGTGTTTAAAGGGAAAATAAATGCAATAAACATATACGTTTTCTACTTGCCTTAACATTCATTGTTTCCCTAATAAGCACACGTCATCATTTTTGAAATTGCACTTTTAACATCAGGATTAGAAATAATTTATTAATTCCCGGGGGAAATTTAGGTGTTATCAATGCTTTTCATGTAATACAGTATTAGGACAATGAAAATAGAGATAAAAACATATTCAATATACTAAGATAAGCAGTACAATAAACAAAATGTTCCAAGTAGGACTAAAATGTACCATAATAAACAATATTTACTTGATGAATTTACCAAATGAATAAGATAAAATCTCTCCGCTTTTTGCTACACAGATCACAGCATCCACGCACCCCAGCTCTCATGTGCACTCTTTTGCATCCGTTGTGCAGGACGCATGTCCATGTATTTAATGTTCCGGGCACTCGTTAATCAAATATTCAAAGCATCTGAATGCCAATCAAAGGTTTTTTCTAATCGAATAATTGTTGCACCCCGAGAAAAAATTTACTCCTTGACCTACATAACAATGGGAAAAGTCAAAAATGTGCAATTCTCAGACAAGAGCAGCGTTTTTTGGTCATAAACTTCTCCAGGTGCATATTTGTCTTACGATGTCATTTGTATGATGACAAAAGCAAGACAATGCCAAATGTTTAAGAGAAACCCTGAAGGAAAAGGAAAATTTAGACGCCCCAAAAAAGTATAAAAAGCCCAAAACCTTCTTTGTGCCATGCTTTATGTTGTACTGAAACATGGTACACCATGTTCTTTGTCTTACACGTATGTATTTACAGTAAGTGTGTGTGTTTGTGTGTGTGCGTGTTTGTGTGTGTACGTGCATGCGTGCGCATATATATATATATATATGTATGTATATATATATATATATATATATACACAATTGTGTGTGTGTATATATATATATATAAAATGTGTGTGTGTACATATATATATATTTATATATATATGCACACATACACATACACATTTGCTTCTAGCTTTTAAAAAGGAAACAATTTGGATCTGCCTGTTGAAGATTCTAGTTTAAGTTTTTAAGAGCGAGGAAAGTTTGACTTTCCAGCATGAGAGTGGTTCAAAGCACAGACAAAATATATGAATACTGTAATATCTTTTAAGAGCACATGTTTTTTAGCGGCTTCTGTTGGTTTGATGTTTGTGTCATTGGCATTATCTGAGTAAAACACAAAGTAGCTAGTCCTCGGTTTTTTGGGACTAAAGTGAGCTAATAATAACTGCCTGTGGATCTCACACCATACTGATATGTTGCCCAGCAACCATTTTGGTCAATATTTTTTAATATAGTGAGAAAACTAAAAAAAATAGTCATGAAGATTTCCCTCTGACATACAGTTGGTTGTCGTAACAATCATTTCGTCAGATTTGTGCCCGATCCAACTGATTTTCAATTTTTAATAGATAAAACCAGATATATTATGATGATTGGATTTATTTCCAAAAATGTTTGTGGTTTGGGTTGAATGTTTGAAGTTTTGTATCATGCTTGGGAATGTGTCAACCTATCAATTGTAGTGACACACAGTAAAGGTTTTGTTCCACATAAAATTATGTTTAACCCTTTGCATAATCCAAACAAAAAAAATACATGTGTTCCTTATGTGATATGATTGTTCAGTATGAAGATTGATTGCAATGTTGTTAGAATAGGATATGAATATATTGTGCACACACTTTCTCTGATTAACCCCCATTGACTCCCATCGAACAGCTATTTTTTTACCAGACAGTCATCCTGGTATATTACTGTTTTTGGACATGAAAACTGAATTAATCTTTTTCTTGCTGATTAAAAAACAAGCAATTATTGTCTTGGTGTAATTTTGCCCCTTAACAACCAGATGAGGCCAGAAAACCATGAACATTTTTCTCAGAGCTTTGATGAGCATAAACGAGTTTAGCTGCCATTAGTGATGTCAATACCAATGATTTTCCATCCAATCCTGTACTAAGTAAAATTCAAGATGGTATCGGTATTTGTGCAAATATACCTAACGTGTCTGCTGACATTTTAAAAGTTGTGTATTTTTCAAATATTATCATATCGAGTTAAAAAACAACAGTAAAAATGTAAAAAAAGAAGAAAAAACTAAATGTAATGAGAAAAGATTGAAAATGTTAATCTAATAATTGATAATAATATACATAATCACTTATAACACAAAGTTGTGTTTTTAAATATATATTTTATCTGTTTTTAGCATCCGTAAAACAATTTTCAAAAATGTTTAAATGTCCTTCCCATACTTGACTTTTCAGTATGTGGCCCGCGGTGGAAAAAATGAAGATACCCTTGATCTAAAATATTAAAATCTCCCAAAATTTAAATAAAATATACTTAAATATATAAACAATGTTCAGTTAATTAAAAAATAACACATTACTAACTTTGAATTAATTAAAGAAATTGCAACAACCGGGTCGCGGGGGCAGCAGCCTAAGCAGGGAAGCCCAGACGCTCCTCTCCCCAGTCACTTCGTCCAGCCCTTCCCGGGGAATCCCGAGGCGTTCCCAGGCCAGCCGAGAGACATAGTCCTCCCACTGTGTTCTGGGTCTTCCCCGTGGCCTCCTACCGGTCAGACGTGCGTTCGGGAGGCGTTCGGGTGGCATCCTGACCAGATGCCCGAACCACTTCCTCTGGCTCCTCTCGATGTGGAGGAGCAGCGGCTTTACCTTGAGCTCCTCCCGTATGGCAGAGCTTCTCACCCTATCTCTAAGGGAGAGCCCTGCCACCCGGCGAAGGAAACTCATTTTGACCGCTTCTACCCGATATCTTGTCCTTTCGGTCATAACCCAAAGCTCATGACCCTAGGTGAGGATGGGAATGTCGATCGACCGGTAAATAGAGAGCTTTGCCTTCCGGCTCAGCTCCTTCTTCACCACAACGGATTAATACAGCGTCCGCATTACTGAAGACGCCGCACCGATGTGCCTGTCGATTTCACGATCCACTCTTCCCTCACTCGTGAACAAGACTCCGAGGTACTTGAACTCCCCCACTTGGGATAGGGTCTCCCCCCCATCCGGAGATGGCACTCCACCCTTTTCCGGGCGAGAACCATAGACTCTGACTTTGAGGTGCTGATTCTCAACCCAGTCGCTTCACACTTGGCTGCGAACCGATCCAGTGAAAGCTGAAGATCCTGGCCAGATGAAGCCATCAGAACCACATCATCTGCAAAAAGCAGAGACCTAATTCTGCAGCCACCAAACAGGATCCCCTCAATGCCTTGACTGCGCCTAGAAATTCTGTCCATAAAAGTTATGAATGGAATTGGTGACAAAGGACAGCCTTGGCGGAGTCCAACCCTCACTGTAAACGGGTCCGACTTACAATGCGGACCAAGGTCTGACACTGATCGTACAGGGAGCAGACTGCCACAATCAGACAGTCCGGTACCCCATACTCTCTGAGCAATCCCCACAGGACTTCCCGGGGGACATGGTCGAAGGCCTTCTCCAAGTCCACAAAGCACATGTAGATTGGTTGGGCAAACACCCATGCACCTTCAAGGACCTTGCCAAGAGTATAGAGCTGGTCTACAGTTCCACGACCAGGACAAAAACTACATTGTTCCTCCTGAATCCGAGGTTCGACTATCCGGCGTAGCCTCCTCTCCAGTACACCTGAATAGACCTTACCGGGAAGGTTGAGGAGTGTGATCCCACGATAGTTGGAACACACTCTCCGGTTCCCCTTCTTAATGAGAGGAACCACCACGCAGGTCTGCCAATCCAGAGGCACCACCCCCGGTGTCCACGCAATGCTGCAGTCTTGTCAACCAAGACAACCCCACAGCATCCAGAGCCTTAAGGAACTCCGGGCAGATCTCATCTACCCCGGGGCCTTGCTGCTAAAGAGCTTTTTAACTACCTCAGCAACCTCAGCCCCAGAAATAGGAGAGCCCATCACAGATTCCCCAGGCACCGCTTCCTCATAGGTTGGTGAGATTGAGGAGGTCTTCGAAGTAATCCCTCCAGTAATCCACAATGTCCGCAGTTGAAGCCAGCAGAACACCATCCGCACCATACACGGTGTGGACAGTGCATTGCTTCCCCTTCCTGAGGCGCCGGATGGTGGTCCAGAATCGCTTCGAAGACGTCCGGATGTCGTTTTCCATGGCTTCCCCGAACTTCTCCCATGTCCGAGTTTTTGCCTCCGCAACCGCTGAAGCCGCACACCGTTTGGCCTGTTGGTACCTGTCCGCTGCCTCCAGAGTCCTATGAGCCAAAAGAACCCCAAAGGACTCTTTTTTTCAGCTTGACTGCATCCCTCACCGCCGGTGTCCACTAACGGGTTCTCGGATTACCGCCACGACAGGCACCAACTAACTACCTTGCGGCCACAGCTCCAATCAGCTGCCTCGTCAATAGAGCCTTTATAATAGTCACTGTTAAATGTGTAAATGAACGTTAATATTTTTGTACAGGCAGAATTTTTGACACACTGATTTATGCTGATAAACAATTGTATTATTATTATTATTATTATCTTACATTACATTCTTATATGGGAAAAAACAATTGTAAAAATTAAAGAAAACGTACACAAAAATGGGTATGTCATGAGAAAAAGCTGAAATGTTATAACGAATAAATGATAATAATATACGTAGTCACCTATTAATACAAAGCTGATACAACAGTTTTAGTATTTTTTGTAAATAAAACATATCAGTATTGCATCCACACACTTTGACTTTTCAGTATGTGGCCCTTGGTGGAAAAAGTCTGGAAACCCCTGAACTACAGTATCAAAAGTATCTTTATTGGATGATCAATATCAGAGCCTGAGGATCTACAGTGGGGGAAAAAGTATTTAGTCAGCCACAGATTGTGCAAGTTCTCCCACTTAAAATGATGTAGGAGGTCTGTAATTTTCATCATAGGTAGTACACTTCAACTGTGAGAGACAGAATGTGAAAACAAATCCAGTGATTCACATTGTAGGAATTTTAAAGAATTTATTTGTAAATTATGGTGGAAACTAAGTATTTGGTCAACCATTCAAAGCTCTCACTGATGGAAGGAGGTTACTGCTCAAAATCTCACGATACATGGCCCCATTCATTATTTTCTTAACACGGATCAATCGTCCTGTGCCCTTAGCAGAAAAACAGCCCCAAAGTATGATGTTTCCACCCCCATGCTTCACAGTAGGTAGGTGTTCTTGGGATGCAACTCAGTATTCTTCTTCCTCCAAACACGACAAGTTGAGTTTATACCAAAAAGTTCTATTTTGGTTTTATCTGACCACATGACATTCTCCCAATCCTCTGCTGTATCATCCATGTATCCATTTTGGTATGAATTTGTGAAATTATTGGGTCGCGTATGCTTAAAATGATAAAAATATGTAAATATTAAATGATAAATTATACATGTGCCTGTTAAAACATTACATATATACTTACATAATGTATAAACAACCCTTATATGCATTATAAATATTTGTTAAAAATGTTGAATGCATTGAAAAAAGAAAAATGTGTTCTTGTCTTACATAAAGTTTGTTAATGATTAGCACAATTCCAATAAAAGTGCAGTTCCTCTTAAAATTAGTTGTTTCCGGCTTTTGGCCAACTGCTACATTTTCACTTTTGGCAGGAAAAACCTTTGGGCACCCCTGATGTGGGGAGTTGACCTCCATCCACGCCATGGCATGACTCCAACCAACCTTAATATTCTGATCAGAAAAAAGATTGGACATAGGAGTTCGGAACATTCACAGATCTGCGATGTCCATAAAATATACATTTAAAACCATGGGAAGTTAGTAATTAATATATAAAATTGCACCATAACGTATAATATTAATGTTTATTATTTATATATTTTTCCACACTTATTTTAAGACACAGTTTTATTCATCCTGCCGTTTTAAAATGTACATTTGACCATTTGTTTTATGTCTGAACAGCATTTTGGTGTACTGGAATTGTTTTTAAATGCGCTATACGAATGACTAAACGTCTTCTAACTCCCAGGCTACGACTTGGAACTTCTTCAGCCTTGTCTTCCGTGTGGTTCTTTAGCAGTTTTTTGTAGGAACCTCTCCTTTGCTGACTCTGCACCTCTCTGTCGACAGCAAATCCCCATCGCCCACAAGGACTGGGTGTGCGCCCTGGCGTACGTCCCCGGCAAGCCGCTGCTGCTCAGCGCATGTCGGGGCGGCATGCTGAAGGTGTGGAACGTGGACAATTTCACCCCCATAGGGGAGGTCAAAGGCCACGACAGCCCCATCAACGCCATATGTACCAACTCCAGGCAGATTTTCACAGCATCCAGGTAACAAACTCAACATTTACTGTACATACAGTATATCATCATTCCATTCAATTCCATTGAATGACAATTTACTCTGCTCTTAATTAACCCTTTGTCTGGTTACTGAAGGCTGGGTGCAAAATGGGCCCTTTGCACATTATTATGAAGCAGAAATGATTATAATGAATATGCCCTGATAAAAAATAATTAAAGATAGTTTAAGACGAGGGTGGGGAACCTTTCTCCTCTCAGGGGCCATTTAAATGTTTATGAAGTCTTTTAAGCGCTATGCCAAATTTGACCCATGCGAAGCAATAATGTAGATATATTTTAGGGTTTGAAAAGATGGTTTCCTTTTACTGGACTCTGTTGCCTTCTTCTATGTCTACAAAACCTACTCTGGTTTGCCTCAATAGCAGCACATTATATACAAGGAGTGTCTAAACATCACCGGCGGCTTAATTTAAAATATCTGGTATTCTGAGCGTTGCAGATTTCCTCCCATCTTGTGGACGGACAATGTGAGTAAAATAGGTCAATGACCATGAATTGCACTTTGAAGTGTACACAGGACAGCATTTACTAATGACCCAATCCAAACAAGTCACGGTGCAAATAAACAAAAAATCAACACACTTGGTCACACATAACTCAACCTGCTCATTGAACATTGTGGATATTATAAAAATAAATGTCCAAGCACCATAAAACATTAAAAATTACATCCATTACAAAGCATGATAGGAATAACGCAAAACACTCTCTCCACACTTATCCACACTTAGAATTCTGATTGATTACAAAACTTAAAGGTTATCTCGTAAGTAAACAAAGGAGGAGTCAAACTTTCACATACTTTTAATATCCAATTGTAGAAATTATATATCCATTAATATATGCTCCAGCAACCCCCACAACCCTGAAAGGGACAAGCGGTAGAACATGGATGGATGGATAGGGACGGCGTGGCGCAGTGGTAGAGTGGCCGTGCGCAACCCGAGGGTCCCTATGTTAATCCCCATCTAGTACCAACCTCGTTACGTCCGTTGTGTCCTGAGCAAGACACTTCACCCTTGCTCCAGATGGGTGCTGGTTAGCGCCTTGCATGGCAGCTCCCTCCATCACTGTGTGAATGTGTGTGTGAATAGGTAAATGTGGAAGTAGTGTCAAAGCGCTTTGAGTACCTTGAAGGTAGAAAAGCGCTATACAAGTACAACCCATTTATCATTTATCATTTATATATCCATTAATATAACAGTACTGGACAGTGCGAGCATTTTAGTCGCATTTGTGAATAAACATAGGTTGTGCAAAAAAGTAGCACACCTGCGAATACAGATTTAAATTTTAGCCCTTTCATCATCGCATTTTGCTCCCAAAATAAATCCATCCAAAGCTGATCAAGCTAGAGTAAAATGTTTGCCTATCTGTATACAGGGTTCGCATGGGTACTTAAAAACCTTGAAAATGCTTGGATCTTAATGTTGTGTTTTCAAGGTTTGAAAAATGCGTGAATTTTGGGTGAAGTGCTTGTAAATGCTTGGAAATGTTCATCATATTTCTCTGCAGTCTGACTCAATAGTCTAATTTAAAAATGGAAAAAAATGAAATATGTTTCCTTAAAAATGAAAGCAACACGCTTGAGTTGTTGGCTTTGAACGAACCGTTACATTAGTTTGGGCCACCAGGTGGCTTAACCATGAGACGTTTAAAAACCAAGTAATAAAATAAAATAAGTTTGGGTTTACCCCGCCTACCGCCTGAATACAGCTGACATAGGCATCACCACGAACCAGAAAGGGATAGATGGTAGAAAATGGATGGATGAATATTTTTCTTTTGGTCAATGCTTTTTATGTGATTTTGGTGTGGTTCTTGTATATTTTGATCATTTTCATGGTCAAAATCGCGGAAATTCCGTGTTTCCTGATGAAAATAACAAGGAAGACGAGAAATGAGGCAGACACAGGTGGTGCCTCCATGGCTACACACAAAGTGTATTGAGCGGGTACGTGCTTGTTGCAACGGGAAAAAAGGCAGGCCAAGAAGCAGCAAGTACCTCTGCCTCACAGTAGGGAGCAATATATTGTCTACTTGCAGCTCAATGCCTCAGCAGTACTCTGACTCGCCACACTGGGAGAAGTGCTAGCAGACACATGTCTCTCCAGCAGAAGCCAGTCTTTTTTTTTTAAACTGTTTGTAACAAACATGGCATTTATATTAGAGTAAACCAGCGTTTGTGGGTGTTTTTTGTCATATGTAAAAATAATGTTTTATTGCTTGGAATGAAATTAATGTGTCTGCCAATATGGAGGATTTTATACTGTATCCAAGATTAAATACTGGACTTTAAGACAAAATTAATGTGATCATACAAAATACGAAAGGGTAGCCTCCCTCCACTTTCGGGTGGGGGGACGGGTCCTGACTGTTGTTTGTGCTTACGCACCAAACAACAGTTCAGAGTACCCACCCTTTTTGGGTACACTCGCTAGAGTACTGGAGAGTGCTCCCTCGGGTGATTTCCTTGTTCTGCTGGGGGACTTCAACGCTCATGTTGGCAACGACAGTGAAACCTGGAGAGGCGTGATTGGGAAGAATGGCCACCCGGACCTGAACCCGATTAGTGTTTTGTTAGATTGGTGTTTTGTTATTGGACTTTTGTGCTCGTCACGATTTGTCCAAAACAAACACCATGTTCAAACATAAGGGTGTCCATATGTGCACTTGGCACCAGGACACCCTAGGCCGCAGTTCCATGATCGACTTTGTAGTTGTGTCATCGGATTTGCGGCCTCATGTTTTGGACACTCGGGTGAAAAGAGGGGCGGAGCTTTCTACCGATCACCACATTGTGGTGAGTTGGCTGCGATGGTGGGGGAGGATGCCGGACAGACCTGGCAGGCCCAAACGCATTGTGAGGGTTTGCTGGGAACATCTGGCAGAGTCTCCTGTCAGAGAAAGTTTCAGTTACCACCTCCGGAAGAACTTTGAACATGTCACGAGGGAGGTGCTGGACATTGAGTCCGAGTGGACCATGTTCCGCACCTTTATTGTTGAGGCGGCTGATTGGAGCTGTGGCCGCAAGGTAATTGGTGCCTGTCGGGGCGGTAATCCTAAAACCCGTTGGTGGACATCAGCGGTGAGAGATGCCGTCAAGCTGAAAAAGGAGTCCTATTGGGTTCTTTTGGCTCATAGGACTACGGAGGCAATTCACAGGTACCGACAGGCCAAGCGGTGTGCAGCTTAAGCGGTCGCAAAAACTCGGACATGGGAGGAGTTCGGAGAAGCCTTGGAAAACGACTTCCGGACGGCTTCGAAGCGATTTTGGACCACCACCCGCCACCTCAGGAAGGGGAAGCAGTGCCATGTCAACACCGAATATTGTGCGGATGGTGTTCCCCTGACCTCAACTGCGGATGTTGTGGATAGGTGGAAGGAATACTTAGAAAACCTCCTCAATCTTAACAACACGTCTTCCTATGAGGAAGCGGGGCCTGGGAATCTGTGGTAGGCTCTCTTATTTCTGGGGCGGAGGTTGCCGAAGTAGTTAAATAGCTCCTCGGGGGCAAGGCCCCAGGGGTGGATGAGATCCGCCCGGAGTTCCTTAAGGCTCTGGATGCTGTGGGGCTGTCTTGGTTGACAAGACTCTGCAACACCGCGTGGACATTGGGGGCGGTACCTATGGATTGGCAGACCGGGGTGGTGGTACCAGAGGGTGTGTTCTAATTATCGTGGGATCACACTCCTTAGCCCTCCCGGTAAGGTTTATTCAGGTGTACTGGAGAGGAGGCTATGCCGGATAGTGAAACCTCAGATTCAGGAGGAACAGTGTGGTTTTCGTCCTGGTCGTGGAACTGTGGACCAGCTCTATACTCTCAGCAAGGTTCTTGAGGGTGCATGGGAGTTTGCCCAACCAGTCTGTCTACATGTGCTTTGTAGACTTGGAGAAGGCATTCGACCGTGTCCCTCGGGAAGTCCTGTGGGGAGTGCTCAGAGAGTATGGGGTATCCGATTGTCTTATTGTGGCGGTCCGCTCCCTGTATGATCAGTGTCAGAGCTTGGTCCAGTGAGGGTTGGACTCCGCCCAGGCTGCTTTTTGTCACCAATTCTGTTCATAACTTTTATAGATAGAATTTCTAGGTGCAGTCAAGGCATTGAAGGGTTCCGGTTTGGTGGCCGCGGGATTAGGTCTCTGCTTTTTGCAGATGATGTGGTCCTGATGGCTTCATCTGGCCGGGATCTTCAGCTCTCACTGAATCGGTGATATCCTTTACACACTGATTTCGGTTTTTGATGCAGTACCACCTGAGGGATCAAAGGTCCGTAATATCATCGCTTAAGTGCAGTGATTTCTCCAGATTCTCTGAACCTTTTGATGATTTTACGGACAGTAGATGTTAAAATACCTAAATTCCTTGCAATAGCTTGTTGAGAAATGTTTTAAAACTGTTCGACAATTTACTTACAAATTGGTGACCCTCGCCCCATCCTTGTTTGTGAATTACTTAGCATTTCATGGAAGCTGCTTTTACACCTAATCATGGCACCCACCTGTTCCCAATTAGCCTACACACCTGTGGGATGTTCCAAATAAGTGTTTGATGAGCATTCCTCAACTTTATCAGTATTTATTGCCACCTTTCCCAACTTCTTTGTCACGTGTTGCTGGCATCAAATTCCAAAGTTAATGATTATTTGCAAAAAAAAATGTTTATCAGTTTTAACATCAAATATGTTGTCTTTGAAGCATATTCAACTAAATATGGGTTGAAAATGATTTGCAAAACATTGTATTCCGTTTATATTTACATCTAACACAATTTTCCAACTCATATGGAAACGGGTTTTGTATGTATATACTATATTTATATATGTATATCAGTGACATGCGATGAACTTTATACCAGGTGAGACATAGATACTTTCTAACTTAAATTCATATGTGCATTGTTGATTTAGTTTGCACATTAAAATAACAGGAAAAAGCAGGGAGTAATTTGTTTAAAAAAAAAAACGTTATCATAATGATATTATGATATGATACATGGGTCCAAAAAGTATTTGATAACGTTTTTATTAAATACATTTTGATCCCATTTGCTTTTAACAAAATAAATCAAGCATTGTGAGTGTATCATACCTTTTTGTATTTGTATCTGAAGCAGCAATAGCTATCCTCCTTGAAAATCTACTTTGTATGATCACATTCATTTTGTCTTAAAGTCCAGATTCGAGACGTATTTCATCTTTCGAGACGTATTTCATATTGGCAGACACATTCATTTCATTCAATTTCATTCCAGGCTATAAATAATTTTTGCATCTGACAAAAGACAACCACAAACGCTGGCAAACAAATGCCATGTTTGTCATGAATACAGCTTAAAAAAAGAAAGTCTGGCTTCCGCTGGAAAGACGTGTCTGCTGATTGAGCGCCCCCACTTCTCCCAGTGTGGCGAGTCAGAGTATTGCTGAAGTATTGAACTGCAAGTTGACAATATATCTCCCCTTACTGTGCTGCCTCATGGCCCACCTTTCCCTGGTGAAAACACAAACGCGCCCCCTCACACGCACACGCTCAATATACTTTGTGTGTAGCCGTGGAGGCACCGCCTGTGTCTGCCTCACTTCTTGTCTGCCGCGTTATTTTGATCTGGAAACACGGAATTTCCGCAATTTTGACCATGAAAGATATCAAAATAAATAGGAACCACAGGAAAATCACATAGAAAGCATAGCCCAAAAGAGAAATATTCATGTTGGCGGTATGGGAGAAAAGAATAGAAGATTAAAATACATTTAAAAAAAAAAAAAAAAAAAAATCGGTCTTAGCCTGGGCCCTGGAGTGGGGGTGCAGACTGAGGCCAAGGGGAAAAAAAACAACTCATAGCCATAGTACACATCCCTCTTACATGTGTGTAAGAGGGAAACATCAAACATCAAAGAACACAGAGGACATTAAAGACATTAAAGCAGCAGATACAACCAGACACTTCTACATACAGCTATGAATAAAAAGTAAAAGAAACATATCCACTGTGGTGGCCTCTGCGGTGTTCCACGCCATCGTCCGCTGGGGAGGAGGGGGGATGGCCAGAGACAGAAGCAGACCCAACAAAGCAACCAAGACAGCCGACTCCACTCTCGGCCAATGTCCAGTCCGCATGGATGAGCGAGGATACGTCCAAGGAGACTGAGGTGTCCGACACCTGCTCACCCAGTCAAGACACCGCGAAGCCTCTACGTCCCAGTCCGTCTGTCAGTATGATGATTATATATGTGCATTAAAACATTCATCTTCATACTGCATTCATATATGCTACTTTTAAACTTTCATGCAGAGAGGGAAATCACAACCAAGTTAATTGACGAAAAGTGTATTTATAAAAGTTATTAAGCAATGGCACAAACATTCAAGTCATTTCCAATACATGAAGTGCAAGATTGTCAGAGACATTTTAAGTGTCAAATAAAAATTAGCTGCATAATAGAAAATCAAAAAGTATTCTTCCCTCATTATCTGGTAGGTTACGACGAACGTTATGAAATTCTCTTCATTCTCTAGTGAGTGACTTTTCAAATAATGCTACATATTATCTGTAATGCTACTTTTTATAGCAACACTTTTGCCCCAAACTTGATAAATTACGGTTGTCTGTTCGACATATTCCCACTTGAAGCCGAACCACCGCCAGACGATGGAACCCTGCTGTTTTTATTGGGAATTAAGTCTTCCTCCATTTGTTACCAGATCCGCACCTTCTTTCTCTCGTTTTCCCACTCGTGCAGCTACGTTAGCAGCTAACGTAGCCCAGTCTGCTACCTCTCTGCTCGGCGAGGGCGGACACGTATGTGACGTATGACGTGACAGTATGTAAGAATGTGCGCCTGTTTGTCTGTGAGAATGAGAGACAGGAAAGAGTGAGAAGAGCCTGAAGTGTAATGCCCGCAGCTAAAAGCAACTGCGTGAGAACGTATACTCGAATATTACGATATAGTCATTACAAGTATATAAATACATATACGATATGTATATAAATATACATATATATATATATATATATATATATATATATATATATATATATCCATCCATCCATTTCGTACCGCTTATTTAAAATTGTAATTTAGTAAACTAAACCAGGCCGTATTGGCATGCGTTGCAATGTTATTATTTCATCATTGATATATAAACAATCAGACTGCGTGGTCGGTAGTAGTGGGTTTGAGTAGGCCTTTAACAGATTTTGATGAAAATCAGTAGCGAGTAGCGAGCTGAATGTAGATAAATGGAGCGGAGTAATAGTAGCTTTTATTCTGTATAAATATACTCAAGTAAAAGTAAAAGTATGTTGCATAAAAACTACTCTTAGAAGTACAGTTTATCCCAAAAGTTACTCAAGTAGATGTAACGGAGTAAATGTAGCGCGTTACTACCCATTTCTGTTCTGTTTCTATTTACCATTTACAGAACGTGCCAACTTCACTGGTTTTTGGTTTTGCATATATAAGGGCATTAAAAAGCGTTAAATGAGATGTACTTAAACATGTAGAAACCCTGTTAGTTGATTTTGATACAAGTGAGGGAATGATTTGTTTCAGAAAATGTCAGCTAGATGAAGTCATCATTCGAAGGTACATTAAGAACTATAATCATGTTTCCTGTTTTTTCACACTGTTGCAGAGCAGACAGGTCATTCTCGATGATAATTCATTCACCTTCTGAAGCAGCTGGTGCTCTCTCTGTGATGATAACGTTCTACTCCTTTTGCTTCCCATCTTCTTCTTCTTCTTCTTCTTCTTCTTCTTCATCATCTATTCTACTGGACAACTACCTGGTTGTTGCTCACTCCCTCTTCGTCCTGCTCCTCACTCCCTCCTCACCCCCCCTTGATGACCGCAGTGACTGCCGGGTGAAGTTATGGAACTATGTGCCTGGCTTAACCCCCTGCCTTCCTCGTCGGGTCCTCGCCATCAAGAGCCGAGCCACCAGCCTCCCATGATGACCACCTTCCCTCCTCCCTCTGGTATTCTCTTTTTTCCTTCTTTTCCTTTCCTCAAGCGCCTTTTCATGCTACTATCCTTTACTACTTTTCGGTTCTTTTTAATGCTTGCTGCCCCTTTTTTCTACTCTCCTGCCTTTAAGCTGCCGGTTCAGGCGTATCCCCCTGAGAACCAGCATGCTGTGCAGTGGACATGTATGGTTTTTTTTTTTCTTCTAAATGGCCACTGCAGAGGACGCTGCCTCTCAGGAGGATAGAGCTGTTCTTCTTCCTCACATACATGTGGAAATTAGAAAGATACCCTAAGTAAGGTATACTCTTTCTCAAAACATGCATTTCCAATGAATTAAAGGGGCCCTTTGATGATTTCAATTTACATTTAAACACTTCTTTGTGGTCTAGATCAGTCTTTCTTAACTATAGGGGCGCGAGCAACACCCTGGAGGGCTGCCCAAAAATATACCGTTTTTCCTTGAATAGCCGCCGGGCGCCAATTCATTTAAAACCTTTTCTCACTCCTGTGCTTATTCAAGGCATGCGGTAATAGTAAGCAGGCGGTAATAATTTTAAAACCTCTTCTCACCCCTGCGCTTACCAATGGTATGCAGTAAAAAATTGAGTGTGATATAAAAAAATAAATTAATAATTATTCTGCGGCCGCAGCCCGGTGGTTGGGGACCACTGCTCTACAACACGTCGTCGTCGCACCCCCCTTTACACCATGCTATCTGCGTGCCGATCAGACGCATGCAAATCACTGCTTCTCATACAAGATTGCAATGCATACTTGGTCAACAGCCATACCTTTTACACTGATGGTTGTGATATAAACAACTTTACACGCGGTCTCAACCGGCACACAGAGAGGTGGGGTTGGTGTATAATATAGCCAAGAGTCATGGATGCATTGGAATTCTGGGTAATTCTTATGTTGCATTTAAAATTTGTTACAGAGCCAATGTTCTCCAGAAATGTGTTTGGTGTGGGTTCACAGAGTGTGGCGCATATTAGTAAGAATGTTAAAGACAAATTGTTTTATATCACAACCATCAGTGTGATCTGTATGGCTGTGGAACAAGACCACTGTTTTACACATAGTAAAAGCTAAAAAAAAAAAAAAAACTCCTCTGCCAATTTGGAAATGACGACAGGGAAGCGTCACTCGTGACGTCACGACTTTGATCCGGCGGTAAAAGTAAGCATGCGCTAATAAATTTGGGGAGCGAGTTCGACCTGCCAGTAACTCAAGTCAGGCACATATTACATGCCCGGTGGCTATTCAAGGGAATACGGTATATTCCAGTCAGTTGTAATACACTTTCCCACCACGTGCGGCAGTAATGACAATATCAATAAATCTGAAGAAGCCTGGGGCTTAAGTCATAGAAAAGTTTCTTAGGCGCAAAAATTATGACTAATGTGACTTAAATTTTACCGACCGTTTATTTTGAAAACATATACAGTATTTATTGTTAATTTAGTTAGCATCAGTTTTTTGAGTCCCTTCTTTTGCAGTATATTTAATTAGTATTCATTTTTGTAATTAGCCTGATGATAATCTTATTGATTAACACATGCTTTCATATCATTTGACAAGGTTTATCCTGTTGTACTGAAAGTAGGTTAGATATAATTATTGAATACGATTAAAAAGATGACTAATTGTGTGTTAATATTTGAATGGGCCCCGAGCCCCTCTGTCATGGAAAAGCTGAGCCCTGAGGTCAAAAAGGTTAAGAGCCCCTGGTCTCGATAATATATATTGGATATGCTCTGGTGTAAATTTTGCTTAAGATTTGCTTTTTTGTTTTTTAATTTCCAAACCAAAAATCCGGAAAAGTGGATTTTAGTGGTAAACTATTTTTTTATTCCAAATGAAAAACAAATGGCCGGTCCGTGTACGTCGCGGCCATTTTTTTCCGTTTGGAATAGAAAATTAGAAAAACATTTTAACGCAATATTTAATCCACTTTCTCCATTTCTAGTTTGATAATTAAAGAAAACAAAACCCGGATCTCCTATCCATTATCTGAATTGATTAATGTGTTTGGACCGGCCATTTTTTTATTCTTCTATTCCAAACAATAAACAAGTGGCCAGTCCCTGTACGTCGCTGAATGTTATGTTCAATTATTTTTCTATCCCGAACAAAAGAACGGAGGGCCGCGACAACACACTGTGTCCAATATTTTCACACAGATAAAAATCATTCATATTTTGGGGTAATTTAATAGTTAAAACAAATTTAAATAATGGATTCCATATTCGGGCTTCACGGTGGGTGAGGGGTTCGTGCGTCTGCCTCACAATACGAAAGTCCTGAGTAGTTAGGGTTCAATCCCGGGCTCGGGATCTTTCTGTGTGGCGTTTGCATGTCCTTCCCGTGAATGCGTGGGTTCCCTCCGGGTACTCCGGCTTCCTCCCACCTCCAAAGACATGCAACAGGGGATAGGTTGATTGGCAACACTAAATTGGCCCTAGTGTGTGAATGTGAGTGTGAATGTTGTCTGTTTATCTGTGTTGGCCCTGCGAGTTGTTCGCGAGTGGCGAATTGTCCAGGGTGTACGCCGCCTTCCACCCGATTGTAGCTGAGATAGGCGCCAGTGCCCCCCGTTACCCCAAAGGGAATAAGCGGTAGAAAATGGATGGGATGGATGGATTCCGTATTCCAATATATGATTCATTATTATCAAAACTAAATGCAGTTTTTTCTACTGATATCATCTCCATAGCTTGTGTATACCAGTCAAAATGTGTTGGACTATCAACCTCTATCCATTTCTTTAATATTACCCTTTTTGTTATTATACATGTTGAAAGAAATGCATTTTTACTTTTTGAAGACACATTACTAAATTGATGGAGCTCCCCAACAATACAAGTTTGCAGTGTCATTGGGATGTTTATGTTAAGGAATTGCTTCTTTTGTTGTTTTCAACCATAACTCTTTTATTCTCTGACATTCCCACAATAAATGAACAAGAGTTGCCTCGGCTATCTACTGCACCAATTTTGAACAGCAGAGAAGATGTAAAATACAATCTATTCAATATCTTAAATTGAGTCAGCATATTTTTAATGCTTTTAAAGGGCTTATTGGCATTTTTCCAAATCTCATTCCATGATATGTCACTTTCATCTAAAATGTTTAAGTCGATCATCCAATTCCGAACATTTCTAGTATGGTGTTCATTTATTATTCCATCAAATAGTTTAATTAATTAATTAATTAAACTATTTTTTTGAACGCTGGGTCAATCGTCTTCTACTTTGGAGCTGTGTTTTGTGCATTTTTGTTGTCTTCTCCGTGATGAGGGTGAGTCATTACACGGTAAATGGCTGACTGAATGATTGTGTAAATGCTTTTGATTAAATGTGAGCAACAGAAAAAATCCTTAAATTAACCGCATCATTGTATAAAGCGCAGGGTTCAAAGCCTGGGGAAAAAAGTAGCCGCTTATATGAAATTACAAAACTTAAAAAAATATACCGTATTTTTCTGACCATAGGGCGTACCGGATTATAAGGCACATTGAAAGGGTCGTATTATATATGTATATATATATACATTATATATATTATTACAGTGGTCTACATAACATGCCATGGTGGTTCTTTGGTCAAAATGTTGCATAGATGATGTTTTACAGGCCATCTACAAACAGCTTTCTGGCCGTCTCTTCAGGATGCGCCGTTTTGTGGGCGGTCGTATTTGTGTGCCTCCACTTCAACAGCGTCTTCTCCCTGTCAGGCATGGTGTATCCGCAGTTTTTAGGGCTTCCATGGCGAGTCTACTGACTGTTCGAACTGTACGCTACTTTGTATTAAAAATGGCAACATTAGAGGATGAATTCCCCGCAACAAGAGGATAGAAAAAGAGAGGGAGCTTATTCACTACAATGGTGGAAGTGCGCAATTTTTCTGGACTTATGCAGATACCAAATACACATCAGCAGGTACCATTAGGTAAGAAAAGTTGTTTTTGCATAACATTGCGAAACAAAATGCCAGGTAATGTCTCCTAATAGGTGTTATTTTGGTGTTCTTATACACACACCTTAAAAAAAACGTACGTTGAAGCACAGTAGATCTGACTACAATAGTCGTAATGCTGCTACAATCCATCAAGCGGTGCGGCTTCATAGCTTACCAAAGTATTACTAAAACATGTTGACAGAGTTTTCAGCACGTAATGTTCTATATTCTCAATGAAACATCAAGGTTGTGGTGTTGCTTGCTAGTGTCATTTATTGAACAAGCGTTAACCTGCAGTCCACACTTATCCCTTGTGTGACTGCCATCTACTGGTCACACTTATCATTATACCATGTACCAAATAAAACTGATTCGAGGTTGATAAGCACAACCAGAATTAATACATACAGGCGCACGGGGCTCTTAGGCGCAGTGTCCATTTTGAGAAAATTAAAGGATTTTAAGTGCACTTTATGGTCCGAAAAATGGGTCTTAAGAAATAATAAGCAATAGTTTGCATTACCTTGTTTGCTTTGTGTAACAGTAAGATTTTGGAACAGTTTGACATTCAAGTATTAGTCATGGTTTTCAAAATGACAAAAATGGCGGTGTCCTGAAAGAGACCGCCTCTCATTGATGTTATTTTTCCTCTTGTTTTTTTTTTATTTTGTCTCCTCACTTCCCTTCCCCATGCGCAGCGACAAGAAGGTGAAGATCTGGCTGTCAAAGGTGTGGAGGAAGAGATGACGACGCGAGCGATGGCGGTTTTTCATGCAGCGTCAGATGTCAGCTGTGATTTGTGACCCACGCCGCCGCCACCCCCCAACCCCCCCCTCCACACTCCTCTTCTCGCCGCCAAGGCAAAGCTTTTTTGTCACTGTGAAAAAACGGAACATTTCCCTAAAAGACAATGTTTCCCTTCAGTTCCCCCCAATGTAATATGAAAGTGACGCAAATTGGACGAGGAACTTGCATCTTCTCCTAACACACCTGATGTCGTTTGAAGGAAAAGATCCACATCCTGCTCTTTCAACTGCTTTTGGACAAAAACAAAAAAAAAAGCAGAAGAACTTTGGAACTTTTTGTGTGAAAGTCATCAATTTCTCCAATCAGGATTATTTTTATTACCTGACATCCTGGTTTGTTGATTTTTCACCCGCCTTTATTATGACCAGCAAGAAGTTCTGACCTTCCATTTCCCTACCTCAGTTGTTTGGAACTTGGCTCCGGCGTGGGCGAGGACATATTTATGAGTCTCTTCGTGCAAAAACCTGGTGCTTGCCTCTTCTTGCTCTTCTTCGTCGTCCCTGCGGACGCATCCGCTGGTTATCAAGACGGTCTGGCTGCTGACCTTGTAAACGGGGAAGCATGCATCCAGTAGCAGGAAGGAGGTCATGCTGTCCCTGGAGGATCTCAGCGGAGTTCATGTTCTTTGGCGGGAAGTACTACGGCAGCAGAAATAGGAACCACCCCTGAAGACAACTGTGGTCAGGTGCTTTGGTAACTCCACTTTTCTATGCTGCGTGTAAAGAGTGGCTCACACATAATATACTTCAAATACTAAATGAACACACCTACTAGTACTCATCTAGTCACGTTACTCGTTACTCGGATACTACAGTGGAACCCCTAATGTCAGTCTAGCACAGGACATTGTTTGCAATTTATACAGTTTTGCGCAGGAGAAATAACACAACAAGAAGTGCTGCAAGGACTTCTTCTTAAAACAATTGTTTTTTTTCAAGACTTTGTTTTGGGAAAATATTTTAGGACAAAAGAAGACAATATTTTCTGGGAAAAAAAAGTTACTCAAAGGTTGGCTTTTCTTTCTTTTTTTCACATTTTTTATCTAAAAAAGAAAAAATAATCTATTTTTAAATATGTTTTTTTCTTTTGTATACAATGTTTCTCATTAGAAATAATACAACAATTTTAAGACAAAAAAGAAGACAATATTTTCTGGGGGAAAAGTTACTCAAAGGTTAGCTATTCTTTTTTTCTTTTTCTTTTTTTTGATTAATATAATTTAAAAAATAAAAAAATACAAATCTTTTTAATGGCTTGAATTTAAACAATTCCTTTGTCCAATACCTATTTTTGGACAAAAAAGAAGACAATAGTTTTGTGAAAACATTTTACTCAATGGTTTTTAAAAAAAATATATTTTTTCATATATTATTTAAAAAAGAAAAATGTATCTCTTGTATGATGTATGATGTATATTTCTATTTCCATACAATTTTCCTTAATAGAACAAGAAATATTGCAATGACTTAAATTTAAAAGAACCCTTTTTTAAATACCTATTTTTGCGGAAATATTTTAGGAGAGAAAAAATTAGACAAAATCAATCTTTTTTATTGTTTTATTTTTCTTAAATAATTAAAAAAAAATGCATTGCTATACAATTGTCCTTAGTAGAAACAGTAGAACAATAAATATTGCAATAAGTAATAATAATAATAATAAAACAACCACTTTTTTCCAGATGTAATTTTAGAAAATTATTTTCAGACAAAAAAGAGGTACAATTAATCACTTTTGGGGGAAAGAGTTAAACAAAGCTTGGCTATTTTTGTTTTCTTTAATCAAATGAATGTACTATCTAAAAAAGACAAAATGTATGTTTATTTTTTTTTTTTTCTGTAGATTTTGTTTTTTCCAATGTCTATTCAATTTTCCTTAGTAGAAATAATAAACACAAGAAATGTTGTAATGACTTGAATTTGAAACAACCACTTTTTTTCAATACATTATTTTGAGCAAATATTTTAGGACAAAAAGACAAAATTAATATTTCTTGGGGGGAAAAAATAAATAACAGAAATTTAAAAAAGCTAGTTTTTTTCTTTAATCGAATTAGTTTGTTATCTAAAAAGGACAAAATGTAAATATATATATATTTTGACCTAAAACAATCCCGTTTTTTCACTTACCTATTTTCGGCGGAAATATTTTAGGACAAAAAAAAGACAATTAGAATTTCTTGGAGGGGGAAAAATTTTAACAAAGCTTGGCTAGTTTTTTCTTTAATCAAATGGATTTATTATTTTAAAAATACAATTTGTATCTTTTTTTTTACATAATAAATTCAGTTTTGTTTTTTAATTTGTATGCAGTTTTCCTCAGTAGTAATAATGGAAATAGAAATACTTTCATCACATTTTCAGGAAAATATTTTAGGGGGAAAAATGACAGTGTTTTAAAAAAAGTTACTCTAAGGCTGGGTTTTTTTTCTCTTCAATCAAATGAATTTGGTATCTACAAAAAAAGGCAGTTCTTAATTTTTTTATATATTTTTTTCTTCAGTCGATTAAAATAATTGTATAAAACAAATGTAATCTTTTTTTTTTTTTTTTTTAGATAATTTCATTTGATTGAAAAAAGAAAATAATCCAACGATTTAGTAACTTTTCCCCGTCTTTATTAATCAATTATTTATTTTTTAGGGCCAGTGACAACAAACAGTCCCTCGAGGATTTTGCGATGATATTGATGATACACATGATATTGATCACGCAAATTCTGCAAATTATGCACGACCTCACAACTCTGTCCACAAAGTGTTGTTCCCATAGTAATGTCCTTTAGGATCAGGGGACTCAAACTCAATATATACCTGGGAGCCACTGGATGCAGAAACTGGGTGAGGCTGGGCCGCAAGAAAAGATTTCTTAAAAAATCTAACATGCATTTTTTAATGAATTCACCTTCTATGAATGGCTTTCCCGCCCTAGCAACATACTTGCCAACCCTCATGATTTTTCCGGGAGACTCCCGGATTTCAGTGCACCATTTTACAGAATTTGTCCCAATTTTTACCCGGCCGACATTATTAAGGGCTGCCGTGACTGCACTGCCTTCAACGTCCTCTACAACAGTGGTTCTCAACCTTTTTTCAGTGATGTACCCCCTGTGAACATTGATTTAATTCAAGTACCCCCTAATCAGAGCAAACCATTTTTGGTCAGAAAAAAAGAGATAAAGAAGTAAAATACAGCACTATGTCATCAGTTTCTGATTTATTAAATTGTATAACAGTGCAAAATATTGCTCATTTGTAGTGGTCTTTCTTGAACTATTTGGAAAAAAAAGATATAAATATAACTAAAAAACTTGTTGAAAAATAAACAAGTAATTCAATTGTAAATAAAGATTTCTACACATAGAAGTAATCATCAACTTAAAGTGCCCTCTTTGGGGATTGTAATAGAGATCCATCTGGATTCCAAACATTTCTTCACAAAAAAAGAAATCTTTAACATCAATATTTATGGAACATGTCCACAAAAAATCCAGCTGTCAACACTGAATATTGCATTGTTGCATTTCTTTTCACAGTTTATGGACATACATTCATATTTTGTTGAAGTATTATCCGATAAATATATGTATTAAATATTTATGAATAGCTGCTGTTTTCTAGAAGATTTTTAACAAATTTCACTTGTCCCTTGGCATACCCTCGCATACCATCACGTACCACCAGAGGTACGCATACCCTCAATAAGAGGACTACTGCTCTACAATTTGTCATCGTGCACGCTTTTACATCACTCAACCAATGTGACAGCAATGCATCATGTTGTGTGAGACCTGTGCAGAACAACGTTAGTGGCTGCAAGACGTAGTTGGGCAACAGCCATAGAGGTCACACTAAGGGTGGCCGTATAAACAACTTTAACACTGTTACAAATATGCGGCACACTTTGAACCCACACCAAACAAGAATGACAAACACATTTTGGGAGAACATCCGCACCCTAACACAACTTAAAACACAAGACAACAAATACCCAGAACACCTTGCAGCCCTAACTCTCCCGGGCTACAATATACACCACCTCAACCGACGCAAGTAGGGAGGGTGGGGTGCGGGGGGTTGGTGGTAGCGGAGGTGTGTATATTGTAGCCCGGAAGAGTTAGGGCTGCATGGGATTCTGGGTATTTATTTTGTTGTGTTTATGTTGTATTACGGTGCGGATGTTCTCCTATAATGTGTTTGTCATTCTTGTTAGGTGTGGGTTCACAGTCTGGCACATATTTGTAACAGTGTTAAAGTTTTTTTTATGGCCACCCCAAGTGTGACCTGTATGGCTGTTGATCAAATATGTCTTGCAATAGCACACGTGCGTACTGCACAGCGAGATGCAACTTATAACTGGGCTTGCATGCTGTCTGTACAGGATGTAGAGGGCGTTAAAGGCAGTTCACTTATGGCACTCCCTGAATATTGTTGATTTGGTATAAATCGGTAGGGATTTCGAGAGAATGGATACCCTGAAATTCAGGGGACTCCCGGGGACGTTGGCAAGTATGACGCTGTCAAGCGCCGTTCATAATAAACTTGCGGGCCGTACCAACATTAAATTGTCATATCAAAGTGCGGGCTGCAAATTAATGTGGCCCGCGGGCCACATGTTTGAGACCCCTGATTAAGAATATTTGTATCGTTTATTGAAATAGTTTTTTTCTCACCTAAAGGCTAAGATATATTTTTCTTTGCTGTATAGTAGCACGTATACTTTGTTTGAAGCCTATTTTGTACGTTTGTCTGCTATGTTGATCAGATGCTTGTGTTCTTTCATTGCTTTTTTTCAGCAAATTACATACAAATACATAGGAAAAAATCACAATGTTTAATGCAACTTTCACTTTCTCAGCAATTTTATTGGAACAAAAACCCAAAAGTGCACTTTTCATTGCAATTTTTGGGAGGATTCTCTGCAAATTCAGGCATCTCAGCAAGATCCTGGGGGAATGACTGATAAAATACTGTCAGTGTTTAAACAACTAATTCTTAATTCCAGATTCCTAAATTCACAAGTTAGGCAATGTTAATGACAAAATAAGCCTTCCAACATTGCAACTTTTGCTGCAACTCTTTTAGAATGCTGCTAAGAAATCAGACGTTTTATGCTGCGAAAATCACAAAAAACGACTGCAAAACTCTGAAAGGGACACATTTTAAACACTTTAACATTATTTTCAATGGGGAATTTTGACTTTAGAGGTTCCACTGTTTTCGAAGTCCTCACACCAGATCAGATCACAGAGTTTTAGGACACAAACGCACTCAGCCAGCCTCATTTGTAGGTGAAGTGTAATCAGCCACACCTAGCGCCACCTATCCTAAGCATGTACGCCAGTTCAATGCAAGTAGTCCTACCGAATAATGATACCTCCCCCCGCCTACTTCCAGCTGCTCGCAACCACTGCGGTTCTCTGAAGTCAAATTTAATTAGCGCTCTCACATGTCTCCCAGTTGGTCTGCAGAAAAGATTATTTGGGGGGAAACCAGGTTATAGTGGAGGGATTTTTAAATCCCTCTTCCACCTACACTTCTATTCAAAGACAGGATATTTAGTGTGCATTGATAAAACGCACAGCATAAATTATAATTGTGAAATCTCACTTCATTGTGCAGTTCTGTGTCTTGCCAGGTAGCTTTAAAAGTCCAATTGAATTTTAAAAAGTCTGTCATTGGTCAACTACAAAGTACCAAACCTTTATACGGTATTTTTCGGACTATAGAGCACATTGGTATTTAAGCCGCACCCACCAAATTTTTGAAGAAAAACATATTTTTACATATATTAGCCACACCGGACTACAAGCTGCAGATATAAACCGGTACGAAAGATTCTGTAAATGTTTATTTACATACTTTAACTGTTTCCAAACGGTGCCTGAAACACAGCAGTAAAACGGGTGCTCAAACAAAACAGAAGTCATCGTCATGAACCTACTACCTGCCCAAGCTCGCTGTCCAATCAGCTAAAACAGACTTAGTAACTCTACGGTGACATGTTGGTGAATTTAAGGAACTGAAACAATACAAAAAGAATGCCGTTGTAAGTTAATAATACTAAAAAAAGAAAGTTAGCATGTTAGCTAATCCTAATGACGCAAGCTAGATTACATTACGATAACACGTACAAATTTGCATGAAAACTCTCCTACAGACATCACACATTCACATATTTTACACATATTGTCAAACTTACAAAAACGCGGTTTGGAGTCATGAATGAAGAATCCGTATGAGTAGAAACGCTATGACAGTTATACTTCCGGTTCAAGGCACAAAACAGTGTAAGGCAAGGTAATTTTTTGTATAGCACGATTCGTGCACAAGGCAATTCAAAGTGCTTTACAGAAAATTAAAATAAGTAAAAAAAAAAATCTGAAGATACAATCTTAAAAACAATCATAATTAATGAAAATAAATCAAATGCTCTAGATCAAGTACTTTCAGTAATCAAATGCACAAAAGTGTTTTTAGGCTGGATTTGAACATTGCCAACGTTGAGGCACGTCTCACATATTCAGTAAGACTCTTCCAGGTTTTAGGAGCATAAAACTAAAACACAGTCTCACCATGTTTGGTCCTCTACATATTCAAGCTGCTGCACCTGCAGTGAGTAAATTATTTCAAAAGACGGCGCCAAAAACACAAAGAATAACACACCTTGTTCAGTATCTCTGTTGGTGGAACAATAAAGCTATTTGTTGAATTCAAAACATCATGGCCGTCAGCGGAGAAAAATCCCTAAATTAGTCGAACCGTTTTATAATCCGCAGGGTGCAAAGCGTAGGTAAAAATTAGCGGCTAATAGTCCGGAAAATACGGTCGTTTCATTACAGTGATTAACTGGGAGTGTTTATATTTTTTTGTGCGAGGAGAAACTCAGGTACGGGTGGTTGGATCATGTCCGTTTGAGTCATCTCTTAATCTTGTGATTGTTTTTGAAATGTTATAGTTTTCAAATGCCTTTTTGTTTACTTAAAAAAAAAAAAAGGGTACTGTCCGTGCTTCAACCATGTCATAACATTTCTACATTCCTTTGTTTTTATCCATACTTTTTTCTGTATATACTTTTTTGTCAAAATCTTAATATTTGGCCAAAGTGTGTACATCTGAGAATGTTTTGGTAAAAAAAAAAGAAAAAAAAAAGTATTGGTATAGGATTTTGCTCGTGGGTCAAATTTGAGGTCAAAGTCTCTCTCCACTGGACTTGCTGTTTGTGCCAACTAATGAACATTTCTGTCCAAACAGGCAGGAAAAGTGGGTCTGATGTTTACGGTACACGCTGGATCGTTTGCACATTTTAAAAGTTCCTTCCTATTTGAGGTTTAGTGCTCAACACCTGCTTGATATCGGAGGAGTTCACCATCTTCCCGTTTCAGTCTGCTCGTCATTCTCTCCAAAATTCCCAAATAAAAGTCAGCTCCACTCCTGAGTGAGTGATGCTGTGTGAAGTGTGATTCCCTAACTTGACATCAGGAGTGTCTACAAAGACAACTTCAAGGCCACGCTGACAAAACAATTGCAGTGAGTTTAGAATAGTCATTGAGTGACAAATACATCGTAATATAATTGAGTGAGTATCACATTTTGTTACGTTGATTGGACGTGATTGTTCCTTAAAGGGGAACTACACTTTTTTTAGAATTTTGCCTATCATTCACTATCATTATGAAAATCATGACAACAGATGTGTTTTTTTAATGCATTCTAACGTGTAAATAAATGCGATCATAAGTCAGCTTACAAAGAGCCTATCGGAGTTGTTCTATTCTGCCTATAAATCCCTTAAAAAAACATCCAAACACCTCCATTAAGGTTTTATATACATGACGTAAGTATATATGTCATGTAGTAACATTTATAATAACATTAAATATTTACGCATTTTGATCATTTTAAGTGTTAATTTAAAAAAACCATCACAATGTTCACTTTTCATTTTTTTTAACAACATTACTAATTATTGCTCACAGAAGACTTGATAATAAAACATCACTTACTGTACAAGGTCTGCTGTCATTAGGATTGTGACTGTTAGGATGTTCATATATTCCCATTTAGATGAAGAATTCTCACAAAGAAAAGAAGGGTGGAACCAAACGTCTTATTGTGTCGTTCTCGCCATTTCCAGGTCTAAATTTGCTGTAAAAGTGTACCAACTTGTCAAAGTACGTCCTCATCCTTCTACTATCCAGGTGATAGGCAGGCTTTATGATGTACAATATAGTTTGACGAGCAAAGAAGAGAGGATGCAGCTGATCAGTCGATCTCGTCAACACACAGGTAGTGATGACGGCGCCACTATAAATAGTTTGTCTGCGTTAGCGATTATAATAACTATAACACTAATACTTGATTAATATACAAGTCACAAAATGTAAATAGAATATTGCTGGTGCTTTTTGGATGTTTTTTTATTGGGTTATTTGGGCGGAATAGAGGTAAGTGGACTTTTGTTACGAGTTGAAATACATTTTTAAAAATACATTGTAATGTCTTTCATGATTGTGAACGATTGGAAAAAGTCCCCCCAAAAATGCAGTTCCCCTTTAAGTCATCCACAGCTATAAAAATTTGAAAATAATATTGCTGAAAAGACTATTTCTAATATTTTTCACGTCTGACAGCCTAGGTATGTTGATTAGCATCATTAAAACTTCCTTTCTTGACGTATTAAATAGAGACGCAAAACAGCTACCACTGTACAATTTTAGTCTTGATAAATCACACTGTACATGCTAAACAAAATAGAATTTTCTGATGGTCAGCGTATATTCTGCACATTCATGAAGACAGACACGCTAAATGGACAGAGCTCCTTATTTTACTCACTTAAGAAGACACAAGTTGGCACGTGTTTTAGAGCACACAAACCTTTTTAGTACAGGGGTGTCCAAACTATGACCCACGGGCCAAGCATTCTCCAACCTCTTCAATTTAGCCCACAAGGCGTCATGAGTTCAACAAAACATCGCACCGCGCTTTCGGATTAATCTTAAATACCATTTGCTGCCATATTGGGGAAAATGCGAGCAAATCAGATCAATGACCCTTGAAAGTGCTGCTAAGTAAAATCACAGCATTAACCTAGGACACAATCTAAACAACCTTCCTTAATCATGGTGCAAATAAAACTATATTGAACTAACAAAGATCAATACAATGGCCACACATAACACACAAAAAAATCTAAATTACACCCATTTAAATCCATCGCAATGCATGATGGGGAAAAATGCTAAACTTTCTCCACACTTTTTTGTTTGGCGCATTTCAGGTGCTTGATATTTCTGATTGATTACAATACTTTAAGGAGGTTGTCACGGAAGTAAACAAGGTAAAAGTTGAACTTTCACGTCCTCTTAATATCCAACTATATTAATTATATACCCATCATATTAATATCATAGGGACACACATACATGTGTGTGTGTGTATATATATATATATACATATATACATATATATACAGTATATATGTATGTATTTATATGTATACATATATATATATATAATATATATATATATATATATATATATATATATATATATATATATATATATATATATATATATATTATATATATATATGCAGTCTGCTTTCGGCCCCCGGCCAAATTTCTTTTAGCCCGATTCAGCCCCCAAATTAAAATAATAAGGGACACTCCTGCTTTAATAGTTGAGGCCCTGACAAATGTCAAATAAATGACTCGTCAGCAGTCTTGAGCTTCATCCAGGGCGTCTAATGACCAACTAATGTGTGCGATCACAGAGTCGAGCCGCGAGTCAAAGGTGATCAGCACTTCACACCCACGCCGACCGACTTTGGCGTGACTCACATTAAGTAGTACCTTTGTCCATAGCTCAGCTTTGCGCCTCACACAAAAAACAAAGTCTGCGTGGTGGAAACTTCCCCGACCTTTGGGGTGAGCTCGCCGTTGCAAGTACACGGCCGTCTCAGCTTTCTCGATAGATGCTTTCCTTTATGCGGGCCCCTGTCACACAACCAAGAGGGCTGCTACCACCTTGCTGCTCTCAATGCTCATCTCTCAAGTCGATATATTATGCAACATGAATGCAGGGTCAAAGGTCATTTGTGCCTTGTATTGCACAGACTGCTCATTTTTAAATGAGTGTAGATGTGTGGAGTTTTTTTTAAACATGCATGTGACCAAGCCATGTATAAAAGTGTTGCAGTGTAAATAATGTAAGTACATATTTAATGACAAATACAACTTTCTCTCAACAGAATAAACATGTGGACAAAACATTTGTCGTGTCTTTCGATGCACTTTTACCTGATAATAAATCGCACTTCTGGTGTTGCCATGGTAACTTATTGTTTACAAGGTGTGTCAGAAAGGTTCTCGGACCCAACATGTCCCCAAATGTGGGGTCCTCAAATGCATTTCTAAACATGAAATAAGACATATTAATGTTTGGTTTGCCAAACCGATGGGTTGTTATTGACAACTGATCTTACAGGAAGTCATCTTGCACAGATTTTTTTATATAAGTAATAATTTCAACAACCTTTCTAACTCAAGGTCCAATTAATCAAAAACCATCACAGATTGTTAAAATATATGATACAAAAACACACAACTTGCCCACTGAATTATGTAGACGTTAGAGATGCGCGGATAGACAATTGTAATATCCGCATCTCCAAAGTCGTCATTCACTCGAACCAACATTTTATCAGGACCTTTCCCGCCCGCTGATTTTCATCAGAGGTTGTCCTCTTTTACCACTCACAGAGCTATTTAATCCTGCTTCACAGAATAACTATAATTGGAACTGCTTGCACTCCCGCAACTATCCAGTAGCATTCATCCTAGTTACAAGAATATGGGCGAGCTGTTAGGCCATTGCCTTTGACATCTTCAACAACAGATATGAAACAAATGTTAGTCTGGCAACATGTCATGTGCAGCGTCCGCAATTACTCGTTCAAGATTGAAAGGCATACTGGGTGATACAGAGTACACTGATGGTTGTGATATAAAAAACTTCAACACTTACTAATATGCGCCACGCTGTGAAGCCACACCCAACAAGATTGACAAACACATTTTGGGAGAAAATCCTCACAGTAACACAACATAAACGCAACACAACAAATACCATTAGTCCTTTGTATTCATGACACTTCCTGAATATATTTTACACCCCCGCCCCCCAACCCCGCCCACCTTACTGACGCACGGGGGGTGGCGGTGTTTGCTGCTAGCGGGGTGTATAAAATAGTCAGGAATCATCATGAATACAAAGGTTTATGGGTATTTGTTGTGTTGCGTTTATGTTGTGTTACTGTGAGGATGCTCTCCCGAAATGTGTTTGTCGTTCTTTATTGGTGTGGCTTCACAGCGTGGCGCATATTACTAAGAGTTTTAAAATTGTTTATATCACAACCATTAGTGTACTCTGTGTCACCCAGTACGCCTTGCAGTCGTGTGCATGTAGCTGTGGAAGCCACACACAACCTGATGCTGGACTGACAAGCAGATCATACATGTTGTAATAGGTGACAAAGCCAATGGATCTATAGCACGCCCCAATGCTTATTATCTGGGTGACTAACGGCAATCATTCAGGAGAATAATAGCGTCTTGTGTCGTCTTCTTCGCTTTATGACACAAGTCTTAAATAGAACTTGGAATGGCAAAGGATACTGATCACAAAACCATGCACATCAACTTTTTCCGGAGGGTCCAACCGCCACCCGCCCGAATCTAATTAAAATCTATTTTTTCATCATGTCAACCGCCCGACCCGCGGATAAAACGTGGACTCCGCGGATGAGACCGCAAACCGCGCATCTCTAGTAGACGTTACAAAAAAATGTCTAATAGTACCATACACAATTCAAAATTACACCCATTTAACCTATTTACTTACCCTTAAGGGTAATATGCAAAAGACTCCCCACACTTGTACATGTTTGACATTTTAGTTGCTCGAGGGATATCGATAGCGAATTAATAGATGGCGAGACATTTCTGATGGATTACAAAACCTTAAGGAGGTCGTCAGGGAAGTAAACAAGGTAGGATTGGTTCACATGCTTTTAATATTCAATGTTTTATCGTTCATACTTCAAATTGTAGTGGGTGGCAATGTTATCCGACTGGCAGGTTTTAGATGTCCGTGGTCCTTCACTAAACGTAAGTAATTTTAGTTACAATATATTTTTTCACACATGCGTGTTTAAAGTGTTCGGCGTCATTTTGTTTGGAATGTTATCTCAGTCCCTCCATCTTTTGTTGTCCCCCTGTGGTTCCAGTTCTATTCAGTCCAGGTCATTTATTTGTTGTGCGAGTACTCTTAAATGCACACTGTGTAATATTTGTAATTATTCTGTTGCCAACAATGTAAAGAGTGGATTTGAATGAGGACCTCATCGGTTTAAATTCAACGTTAAAAATTTTTTGGACAAGGTTAGGTCAATGTTGGGTTCTGACATTGATTCGACCATTGTACAGTAATTTGGTCATTTCCCAACCAATATCCTACAACACAAATCCATCCAGCCATCCATTTCCTACCGCTTGTTTCCGTTGGGGTGACAGGGGGCGCTAGCGCCTATCTCAGCTACAATCGAGCGGAAGGCGGAATAGACAAGTCGCCACCTCATTGCAGGGCCAATACAACACAAATACAATGTTGAAACAACATGCTTTTTGACGACGTTTATTCAATGTCAGGTTCTGACATTGATTTGACCATTGAAATGTAGTAATTTCCCAACCAATATTTTACAACACAAATACAATGTTGAAGTAACATGCTTTTTGACACAGTTAAATCAATGTTGGTTTTTGATGTTGATTTGACCATTGAAATTTGGCAATTTCCCAACCAATATTCTACAACACAAATACAACGTTGAAATAACATGCTTTTTGACAATATTTATTCAATGTCAGGTTGTGACATTGATTAGACCATTGAAATGTGGTCATTTACCAAACAACGTGGATCCAACGTTGGACATCAACGTTGTCTCAATGTACAAATACAACTATTTTGAAACACTGTTTCAAAGTCAGTTTTAAAGTTCATGTACATGTAATCAACATTGTATCAATGTCTTGTGCCTGCTGGGGAGGGCAACATGAGGAAAGTATGGAATTCTCCAGTCACATTGACGGACCAAGCAACGAGTGTAATTAGCAGCGATCTGACATCCGAGAATAAGGGATTTGGTCAGAGTTTCAATTAAAATGATTCCAAAGACTGAGTCAGAACTTGTGGAAGAACAATGGGAGAAAGAAGCAAACGAGGAGCTCAAAAATCAGAAAGAATGACATTCTATTTTGCGGCCTCTTATACTGATCTGCAGCTGCAGCGCCTGCGGTCAGTGCGAGGTCAAGATCAGGCTACTCTAGATTTTGAGCTAATTGGCCCTATTCAGCTACTTTGTCGGGAGAATCCGAATGCAGAATCTCAGAACTGGAATCAGGACCGTCTTGCAAAGAAGCCACGTTCGTTCAAACAAGTGTAGATACTTAAAGGCCCACTTAAATGAGATTTTCTTATTTAAACGGGGATAGCAGGTCCATTCTATGTGTCATACTTGATCATTTCGCGATATTGCCATATTTTTGGAAAGGATTTAGTAGTGTACATCGACCATAAAGTTCACAACTTTTGGTCGCTAATAAAAAAGCCTTGCCTGTACCGGAAGTAGCAGACGATGTGCGCGTGACGTCACTGGTTGCAGAGCTCCTCACATCCTCACATTCTTTACAATCATAGCCACTAGCAGTGTGATTCAGACCGAAAAAACAACAATTTCCCCATTAATTTGAGCGAGCATGAAAGATTTGTGGATGAGGATAATGAGAGTGAAGGACTAGAAATAAATAAATAAATAAATGATAAATGGGTTGTACTTGTGTAGCGCTTTTCTACCTTCAAGGTACTCAAAGCGCTTTGACACTACCACATTTACCCATTCACACATACATTCACACACTGATGGAAGGAGCTGCCATGCAAGGCCCTAACCAGCACCCATCAGGAGCAAGGGTGAAGTGTTTTGCTCAGGACACAACGAGACGTGACGAGGTTGGTACTAGGTGGGGATTGAACCAGGGACCCTCGGGTTGCTGACGGCCACAATTCCACTGCGCCAGAAAGAAGAAAAAAAAAGGCGAGGGCAGTGGGAGCATTCAGATGTTATTAGACACATTTACTAGGATAATTCTGGAAAATCCCTTATCTGCTTATTGTGTTACTAGTGTTTTAGTGAGATTATAAAGTCATACCTGAAAGTCGGAAGGGTGTGGACACGGGTGTGGTGACCGCCAGAGTCTCTGAGGGAAGCCACGCAGCTGCAGCAGGACGCAAGTTCCGCTGATGTCTACGGTAAGAGCCCACTATTACCACAATTTTCCCACCGAAACCTGTGACGACATGTGGTCAAGATCCATGTTCGCTTGACCGCTCTGTTCCATAGTAAAGTTTCACCTTCTAGAATTTTAAACAAGGAAACACCGGCTGTGTTTGTGATGCTAAAGGCAGCTGCAGTGCACCGCTTCCCACCTCCATCTTTCTACTTTGAGTTCTCCATTGTTAATTGAACAAATTGCAAAAGATTCAGCCACACAGATGTCCAGAATACTGTGTAATTATGTGATTAAAGCAGACCGTAGCTTGGATCGGGCTGGAAAGAAATGTCAGCTACAACCCCATCATTCCGCGACGTTTTCAACAGGATACCTCGCGGGAAATTTAAAATTGCAATTTAGTAAATTAAACCGGCCATATTGGCATGTGTTGCAATGTTAAGATTTCATCATTGATATATAAACTATCAGACTGTGTGGGTTTCAGTAGGCCTTTAATAACACATTTTATTTCCAGGTTATTTTGTCTTTTTTGCTCGTAATCTTAACCATAACAGTTTTGAAGGGATCCTGGACTAAAGGTCCCCTAAGTTTTTGTCAGTGTTTGCTGCAAGCCATAAATTAATATTTTGTTTGTGGTAAAAGCATTTGAAGCAGTTCTGCATTGAAATGTGCGTAACTTAGTAAATATTATAAAAACGAGAAATGCAAAGCTAGACCCTTTTGGTCAGCCATATTTTTCTTTACTCTGGTTTTAGGATCAGACCACATAAAAGTCGCATATTTCTGACTTAGCAGCAATCTTGAATACAACACCAGTTTGATGGCCTTTGTTTCCACAAGGACGTCTGACTATGTCTTTGCTGTCTTTGTCTGTCCTCCTGCCCTGAAGTTTTACTTTAGATTGATATTCTCTACAAAATGAATTACTAATAAAAATCTGGGGTGCTTTTACACTTAGTGAGCCTCGCTTAACACGGCTTGTTTCTCTTATGGCCATTTAGTCGTCTTACTGAATGTCTGTCTATACTTAATAGCTAGTTACATCACATCATCCGCATGATAGCTTGTATTTTAAACTACCGTTAATGTCAAGATGTAAAATCGTGACAGTGACAAAACAGGCGTGGCTTATCAAGATGGCTGCAATCAGAAGTGTCTAAGATGAGAGCTAGGCCAAATCATCCCAAAATGAGCCGATTAAACGCCTGAAACTATGCAAAATAAATACCAGGCTGGAATCCCATGCTGAAGAATCTATTTCAGATTTGGAATCATATAGTGATTCATACTATTATAACATGACGACAAAGAAGCGTGGGAGACGCCAGCTGAGTCACTCAAGTGAGTCTGATGATATTACGAAGAACTTAAAAGATATCAGAAGCTCCATTGCAAAAATCAATGAGAAATTACAAAACCTCGACTTATTGAAGAAACTCTCAGAGGATGTGGAGGAGCTTAAACAATCTATGGACTTTCAAAGTGCACTTGTGGACGTGCTCCAGCAGGAAAACGCTACGCTACGAGCAGAAGTGAACAGCCTCAGACAGCAAACTTTTGACATCGAAAAGACAAATATAAAAATCATGCAAGATATTTTGGATCTACATTGCAGAACAATGTCATCATTCACGGATTTCCTGAGGAAAAGTGGGAAACTTACCACAAAACAGAAGAGTTGGTTCAAACTTGTTTAACATCCAATCGTAAAGGCATTACTACCGACCACGCAGTCTGATAGTTTATATATCAATGATGAAATATTAACATTGCAACACATGCCAATACCGCCAGTTTAGTTTACTGAATTGCAATTTTAAATTTCCCACGAGATATCCTGTTGAAAACGTCGCGGAATGATGACGCGTGCGTGTGACGTCACCGGTGGTAGCGGACATGTTCTCCTAGCACCGAACAGGGCTAAAAGTAGTCTGTTTTTATCGCATAATTACACAGTATTCTGGACATCTGTGTTGCTGAATCTTTTGCGATTTCTTCAATTAATAATGGAGACCACAAATAAGAAAGATGTTGGTGGAAAGCGGTGTATTGCAGCCGGCTGTAGCAACACAAACAAAGCCGGTGTTTCTTTGTTTGTTGTGAAGCTTTAATATGGAACAGAGCAGTCAAGTGAACATGGTTCTCTACCACATGTCCACAGGCAGGTTTCGGTGACAAAACCTGACATTCCATTTTGCGGCCTCTTATACTGATGGAAAAGGTGATCTGCAGCTGCAGTGCCTGCGGTCATTGCCAGGTCAGGATCAAGCTCCTCTAGATTTTGAGCTAATTGGCCTTGTTCAGCTACTTTGTCGGGAGAATCCGAATGCAGAATCTCAGAAAACTCAGACGAAATTGTGGTAATAAGTCGGCTCTTACTGTAAACATGAGCGGAGCTTGTGTCGTTCCTCCTGCAGCTGTCAACGAGGCAGCTGCGACTTTCTTGGCTCCTCCATGGCTTCCCTCAGAGACACTGGCGGTCACCACACCCCTCCGACTTTCGGGTATGACTATATAATCTCACTAAAACACTAGTAACACAATAAGCAGATAAGGTATTTTCCAGAATTATCCTATTAAATGTGTCTAATAACATTTGAATCGCTCCTGCCCTTCACTCTCACTATCCTCATCCACAAATCTTTCATCCTCGCTCAAATTAATGGGGAAATTGTCGCTTTTTCGGTCTGAATCGCTCTAGCTGCTGGTGGCTATGATTGTAAACAATGTGAGGATGTGAGGAGCTTTACAACCAGTGACGTCACGCGCACATCGTCTGCTACTTCCGGTACAGGCAAGACTTTTTTATTTGCGACCAAAAGTTGCGAACTTTATCGTCGATGTTCTCTACTAAATCCTTTCAGCAAAAATATATGGCAATATCGCGAAATTATCAAGTATGACACATAGAATGGACCAGCTATCCCCGTTTAAATAAGAAAATCTCAATTCAGTAGGCCTTTAAGATGGACGACGCAACAGCGAGGAACATCGGCTTTGAACGAGTTCATCGTATTGGGAGAAACAACATTCTGGGGGAGAGAAGTTATGTCGCCCAATTATTGAACAGTTTGATGACCCAAAGAATAAATCCATGGTAATGGAGCGTGGAAAAGAACTTAAGGGTACGACTTTCTCCATTAGTGACCAGTTTTCAGCCGAGATACTCAAGAGAAGACGGCTGTTGTATCCAATAATGAATGAGGCTAAAAAGAACAACAAAGTGGCAGTGTTGATGTAATCCAAACGGACTGGAAAGAACATATTGCAACCGCACCAAAACAATGGCGCGCGGTGACTACGTCATGCATACACAGGTAGTCATGGAAACGTTCAAACACGACTTTTAAGACTGGCATAAAATTTAAAGTCTAGCTTTTTTTCATTATTTCTGTCCAAATGTTTTTTGGGGGGTGTATTACTGAACTGGTTCTATTTTTCCTTTTTTTATACCACTTCTTGATTGATTGGTGATATTTGTGTCACGCGGAGCTCGCATCGTGGATGCGCGTTGTGTCACCCCAAGATGCACGAGGATTGGATTTAATATACATTAATATACAAAAGTAAAATAAGACTGATACAAAAGGCAAAATAAAGTGCATGCCTACGCACGGGAAGCTGATGCTAAACGTAGCAGAGAGCCAATAGTCCAAAATAAGCGTGCCGAGCGCACGAGAAGCTAAGGCGAAGCTTAGCACAAGTATAGACATCGAAGATATACCAACGTGAGTGTTGCATGGAGCAAACAAAGGATCCAGACCGAACAAAGGGAGAACGCAGTCTTAAATACAGGCAGAAATCAAAAACACAGGTGTGCGTCAACCGAAAGTATCAGGTGGAACAAATACAAAACCATGGTAACGGAACAAACAAGGAAGTGCACAACTCGGAACTGGTAGAGTCCAAAACAATCAAAAAACACTGGGGGGGTCCATGTTATGATCCGCTGCCCGGATAATATCATGTTTAGGTTTTGAGTCTTTTTTGTATTATGTTCTGCTAATGTTTTTCTTAGTTCCTGGTTGCACTTCCTTATTTGTTCTGTCACCATAGTTACTTATTAGTTTCACCTGCCACTTGATTCCAGACGCATACCTGTTTTTGTAATTACTGCCTTGATTTAAGCCTGCCTCCTTTGTTCATTCGATCTTGCTTCCTAGTTTGGGTTCGCACAATAGTGACGACTCTGATTCCCGTATTCTGTATTCCTGTTTGCTATCAACTAGCTTCCATGCTAGGCTATTTGTTATTTCTCTAGCTCCCATGCTCGTGCTTTTGCTTTTTTTGTAGCTCCAATGCTAGTTCTGTTCGTTTTTGACTAAGTCTGTTTTTATTTGTTTATGAATCATTTTACTCTTACCTTCAGGCTTTGTCCGAGCCCCACTGCATCCCTGAGAGAACGAACCCTCATCACAATGCCACGCAATCGTCACAATGTCAGAGGATAAAACTGTTATGGTTGAAAACACCAAAATAACCTTAATATAAACATCCCAATAACACTGCAAACTTGTTTTCTTGGGGATCTCCATCAATTTAATAATGTGTCATCAAAGAGTAAAAATGCATTTCTTTTAATATGCATAATAACAAAAAGGGTAATATTAAATAAATGGATAGATGTTGATTGTCCTACACATACTGACTGGTATACACAAGCTATGGAGATTATATCAGTAGAAAAACAAACTGCATTTAGTTTAAATAATAATGAGTCATATATTGGAATATGGGATCCATTATTTATTTATTTTTTAACTGTTAAATGAACCAAAAATATGACTTATTTTATCTTTGTGAAAGTAGTAGACACAGTGTGTTGTCAAGCTTATGTGATGCGATGCAAGTGTAAGCCACTGTGACACTATTGTTTATTTTTATTTTATTTTATTTTTTTTTAAATGTTTGTTTCTGTCAGGCTTGGACTTGGATTGTTTGTGCTCCTTCGACGCAGAGGGAATATGGGACGAGCCAGGCGTGAATTCAGGTACATAGTTTTAATTTTATTAATACTCAAAATACAAAAAAAAGGCAAACCAAGGACGCGCTCAGTGGCGGATAAAAATCTGTACTATAACTTAGAACAAAAACAGCACAATGGCAATACTATCTACGAACAAACAAAATATACTATCAAAGACATAAATACAAACAAAAACTTACTTGGCGTGGATGAATCAAAAAGCATGGCATGAAGTATGTAAGGCAATGAAAGTTAGAACGGCATGGGTAATGAAAGTTGATGTTCCCAGACTGATGGACAGAAAGAAATTGACTTAAATAGATGCTGTGAATAATTAGGAACAGGTGCGGGACTGAGGGCATGGGCGTGACTAGGAGGGCAAGGTGAAAAGCAATGAGTTGTCATGGTAACAAAACAAACCAGGAAATGAAAAAACGGAACAAGAGTCCAGAAAACAAAACAAAACATGATCAAACATAAAACCAGATTTACAGACGTGACAGTTTCACTACTTTTAGATTGTCCTTTGTCATGTTTGTGTGTCCTCTCAATTGTTATATTTATTGCTTATCCGGAATGTTGCTGGGTCGGGTTTGGTTTTGGATTTGGATTGTATTATTATGGTATTGCTGTGTATTGTCTTGTTGCATTGATAAATAAAAAAAATAATAATAACATTATTTTGATGTGTAAAAAGAAGGTAATAGGCCGTAAGGTGAACCCGTTTTTCGTTTCATCTCGTTCCCATGTCTGGGTACTAAATCATTTTTGGTTCTTAAAAAAGATATTTTGGTTTTCAATGAGAAAAAAAAAGTTCTCCACTGGACATGCAGGCAATTTTTTTAGATTAGTGTTTAAATTCGGGACTATTTCTTGCTTGGCGCAACAATATTTTCGTCTCAAGAGGTGATGTTTTTGTCACGTGCTTCACATTCGACTAATCGGGTTTTATGTTGTGTTTATGTTACTTTGCGGTGCTAATGTTCTCCCGAAATGTGTTTGTTGTTCTTGTTTGGTGTGGATTCACAGTGGGGTGCATGTTTGTGATAGTGTTGGTGTTGTTTATGCGGCCACCATAAGTGTGACCTGTGGGGCTTTTGACTAAGTACGCATTGCTTTCACTTGTGCGTGCGTGTGTTCAAAATTAACGTGATCATTAAAGCAGGTAATGATTGTACAGCCTGTCAGCATTTCTTGACATCTTTGAGTAGAGACTTTTGAAGAATCCCGTCCAACGCTACATTGGTGTCAGAAGTGGGATGGCTTTCTCAGAGAAACTTGAAAATCTCATCAAATGCCTGGAGAATGCACTTCTAAATGAAGATCAACTATCTCATCACCAGGAAGAGGAAAGGAACAAGCGCCACCCTGGTGGATTGGAGGCTCAATTACCTTGTCGCCAAGTAAGAGAGAGGAACTTGCGCCGCCCTAGTGGACTGGAGGCCCATCTACTTGTAGGAAGAATGGAAGCTCAATCTGATGGGACAAGAGTGGAAGTTCAACCGGATGGGGGAAGTGCACCTTGTGTGGGAAGGAGTGCCAGGCGAAGAAGTGCCTCTCCTGTGCTGATGGTTGACACAAATTCCCTGCGAGATGACTACAGGCCAAGCATCGCCACACCAAAGCTTCCTCACTATAGTGGAGAAGGCTCTATAGCAGCACGTTTAAATGGCTGGTCTGATGTGGCAACCGCAGGGCATGTGGCGCTGTCCCTGGAAGGCCCAGCCCTACAGTGTTTGGTCGATTTACAAGAGAAGGAATTGGCTGATTGGCATGCCCTGCACGAGGCTCTTCAACGACGTTACGGGCGACCAATCCATGCAGACGAAGCACGAGAGCAGCTGTACAAGCGGGGATGCCTTTTGGGAGAAAGTCTCGGAGCTTATGCTGCGGACCTTCGCCGTCTGGTGCGAAGGGGCCACCCAGCGTTTCCAGAAGTATTACAGGAAGAGCTCACCATGCAAGCTTTTGTCCGTGGTCTACAGCCTGAACGACTTCGAGAACACCTCAGACTGTTTGTTAAACACTCTCTCTCTGCCGCATTGACTGAAGCCGAACGTGTGAAGCACGTCCTGTGTCCAGATGGCCGTCGTGATGTTCCGCGAGTCCGCCAGGCTGGATGTGACGGGACAGAACGAGAGGGAGCCGACCAAGTGACTGCAACGCCACGGCTATGCTCCTCCCGGAGGAGGCTGACCGAAGTGAACTGTTACCGCTGCGGTGTCCCTGGCCACATTGCCAGACACTGTCCAGCCCCTTACCCCATCGATGTTGCCGCTGAGGTGTCGTCAAACTAGAAAGGGATGTCAGTGTCGGGGAACTGACACCCGGGATGGTTTCCACTGTTTCCAAATGTGACGCACAGCGCCTGGGCAGGGCCCGGGGGGCTATACCTGGAATGTGAGCTTGATGGAATGGTCTGCAGAGCCCTGGTTGACACGGGGTCCACTATCTCCATCATACGGCCTGGTGTCCTTCCCCACTTGCAGCACAGCTTACCACCAGGCTGGACAATCACCAACACCCAAATTACAACCGTCACAGGAAGCAAGGCCGCCATGCTGGGCCAAGGGACAGTGTGCATTAAGGTGGCGGACCAAGAAAGACGGCACCAATTCTAGCTGGCTGACATTCAAGACCCCCTGCATTGTTGGACTTGAACTGTTGGAGATGTGGGGAGCCGTGGTCGATGTATCTAGGGCCATGCTTCATCTTGGTGAGAAAACAATTGCCCTTCAGTGGACTGATGAGCCCGGCGCCTGCAGAGTGACAGCCCCCACGGAACCATCCTCTGCTACGGCCTTCATGGTGGACCAGGAGAAGTCTCAACCTAACCCTTCTACTAATAGGCCGCCTACTAAAGAGACTCAGCAAGCGATTGCAGAACTGTTAGAATGAAGCAGTCAAGGCCTGGATACCACTCAGCAAGAGCGACTGAAAAGCTTACTAAATGCCTTCCAGCACATTTTTGCAGCGAAAGATGAAGACTGCCCGCACACCAGTCTCGCACTCCACGACATTGACACAGGAGACGCACGACCAATCCGGCTTCACCCACGCCGTCTGCCCCTTGCCAAACGAGTGGCTGCCCAGGAGAAAATTGAGGAGATGCGCCAGACGGGCATCATCGAGCCCTCCAGCAGTCCATGGGCAGACCCGCAGTACTGGTCAAGAAGACGGACGGCTCATGGCGGTTCTGTGTCGACTACAGACACTTCAGCGATGTAACCCGCAAAGATTCCTACCCGTTGCCGCGCATAGATGATGCGTTGGACTACATCACTGGCTTCTCTTTGTTCAGCTCGCTGGATCTCCGCAGCGGCTATTGGCAGGTGGAGTTGGCCGCCGAAGCCCGACCAAAGACAGCATTCACGATAGGTCAAGGACTCTGGCAGTTCAAGGTGATGCCATTCGGGCTTTACAACACATCTGCCACGTTTGAGCGGTTGATGGAGAGAGTGCTGGCATCCATCCCCCGTGATCGCTGTGTGGTGTACCTGGATGACCTCCTGGTGCATGCTACAGGATTTAAGGGGGCTCTACAGAACCTCCAGCATGTGTTCCAGGCCATTCGTCAGGCTGGGCTGCGATTGAACTCCAAAAAGTGCCATTTGCTATGGCGTGAAGTTTCCTTCCTGGGGCATGTCGTCAGTGGGCAAGGTGTTGCCACTGATCCAGCGAAGGTTGCTACTGTCCGTGACTGGCCAGCGCCAAGTGATGTTAAAGAGCTGCGGAGTTTCCTAGGACTGGCCTCCTATTACCGGAGATTCCTCAAGGACTTTTCAACCATCGCTGGCCCCTTGCACCAGCTCACACACAAGGGACAATTATTTGAATGGACTGTCAGCTGCAATGAGGCCTTTACACAGCTGCGAGAGGCCTTGGTCCGAGCCCCAGTGTTGGCCTACCCAGACCCCAGCCGACCTTTCGTGGTTGATACAGATGCCAGTGATATCGGTGTGGGGGTTGTGCTGTCACAGGAAGAGAATCACGGCGAGCAGGTGGTGGCCTTTTACAGTCGGGGGTTGAGCAAGCCAGAGCGGAACTACTGTGTCACTCGTCGAGAATTGTGGGCAATTGTCCTAGGCCTTTGCCATTTCCGTCCCTACCTTTATGGTCAGAGGTTTGTGTTGCGGACTGATCACGCCTCCCTCACCTGGTTGCTGAACTTCAAGGAACTCGAGAGGCAGCTTGCCAGGTGGGTCGAGATCTTGCAGGAATATGACTTCACGATTTCTCATTGACCAGGCCGCCTGCATGGCAACGCTGACGCGTTGTCCAGACGGCCCTGTGAGGAGGCGTGTCGTTTCTGCCGGCGGGGGGAGGAGCGGTGCATGCCAGACCCGTCAGTAGCTGCAGTCAGGCAACATGACATCACGGTCGGCCTGGACAGCTTCACCCCCCAACAATTGATCGACCATCAAAGGCAAGACTCAGTGCTTGACAGAGCTCGCAGCTGGGTGGGAGCACTGCACTTGGACACTGAGACCAAAGCACTGTACTCCCAGTGGGACAGCTTCCTGTTGTCTCGCGACCTGCTGTATTGTCGCTGGGAAGCCCCAACAGGACAACATGCTGCCCTCCAACTCGTGGTGCCCCGTGTGCTGCGGCCTCAGGTCCTCGAAGTGATGCACGGCTTCCCAGGGACTGGCCATTTAGGAGTGACCAAGACCTTGCTCCGACTGAGGCAGCATTTTTACTGGCCAGGCTGTCGCCGTGACGTAGAGATGCATGTCCATCGGTGTGATGCATGCACAGCAAAGAAAGATCCCACTTGCCGCTCCCATTCTCCTTTACAGCAGTTCCAGGTGGGGGCCCCTATGGAACGAGTGGGTGTGGACATTCTAGGCCCATTCCCGGTCACTGATAGCGGAAACCGCTACATCTTAGTGGCCATGGACTATTTCACTAAGTGGCCAGAAGCGTATGCGGTACCCGACCAGAGCACTGCGACAACTGCAGAGAGATTGGTTTCGGAGATGTTCTGCCGATTCGGAGCCCCAGAGGAGCTGGACAGCGACCAGGGACGGAACTTTGAGTCCTAGGTATTCCAGGAGGTGTGCCGTCGCCTGGGTGTGAAAAAGACTTGCACCACACCGCTGCATCCCCAGAACGGTGGGTTGGTGTAGCGTTTTAATAGGACTTTGGCCACACAACTTGCCATTCTCACTGACAACCAGCAGAGAGACTGGCACTTACACCTCCCATTCATTCTTTGGGCCTACAGGACAGCGGTGCAGGAGTCAACACGCTGCACCCCTGCATCATTAATGTTTGGTCACGAACTGCGCATGCCTGTTGATTTGGTTTTTGGCCCAGCTCCAGAACCAGAAGTGAGCGGAACACCGGCCCTGGACTACTACTACTACCTTGTGGAGCGGCTGCGGGAGGCCCACGAATTTGCCCGGACCAGCCTAATGGAGGCTGGGGGCCAACAGAAGCGAGCATATGACCTCCGCAGTCGAGGCCAGGCTTTTGAACCCGGAACACATGTCTGGGTCTACAACCCGGTGAGAACAGATACGACTGGCACCTCGGAACCGGCTGGTGGTGCTGTCCGGGACCGTTTGGCCCCATACCAGCCATTGGACCAGAGCCGGGGGCACTTGGACTCAAGAGGGAGATACTCCCAGGGAGAAATGAGGATGTTGAAATATCCCCCCCTTCTAACTTACCTGCAGACAGTGGTACCAGCCAGCCGCCAACAGGGGGGCGTCGACGACGCCAGTTACCTCAGCACCTACGGGACTTTGTGATGAACACATGGGCTGTTGGGGACAACGAACCCAGCTAGGTGGGGGCTGTGTAGCGTCCCAGAAGAGTTGGTGTTGCAAAGGGTTCTGAGTATTTGTGTTGTTGTGTTTATGTTGCTTTGCGGTGCTGATGTTCTCCCGAAATGTGTTTGTTGTTCTTGTTTGGTGTGGATTCACAGTGCGGTGCATGTTTGTGACAGTGTTGGTGTTGTTTATGCGGCCACCATAAGTGTGACCTGTGGGGCTGTTGACTAAGTATGCATTGCTTTCACTTGTGTGTGTGTTCAAAATTAACATGATCGTTAAAGCTGGTAATGATCGTAAAGCGTGTCAGCATTTCTTGACATATTTGAGTAGTGACTTTTAAAGAATCCCGTCCAACGCTACAATACTCTAAAACAGCTAAAACTCCTTAAAAAAGTTTGAAAAAAGAACAACATAATATGCTACATACAGTACATGTTACGTCTGTTAGGAATGAAGAGGTGAATGATTTCACTATTAGAAGATGGGATACTTACAGGAATTGTTTAAAACGGTGGATTTGCTGTGATGGCGAGTCTCATAAAGTAGCCGAGACATTTAAATCCTGTATCGATGTTGTGACGTCTGCTCGGCATGGTGGTTAAGGTGGTTCTTCCAAGATGCAGTTCAGGCTCGGACACACCGTAAAGGTAAGAAATGTTGGTTTATTAACTAAAAACAGACTCAGAACAGAAACACTGGTGCTAAGTAGACAAACCAAAAGCGCTAGCATGAAGCTAGGGAACTAGAAACAGTAATAGCATATAAGCTAACAAGTACAAAAACAGGTTTACCAATGTCGGGAGTTAGCGTCGTGACTTGTTGAGGGAAACAAGGCTAGGATCCAAGAACGAGTCACAGAAAATACAGGCTTAAATAAGGATGGTAATCAATAAGCAGGTGAGTTTCTGGAAACAAGGAACAGGTGAAACAAATATGCAACTATGGCGACGGAAACAAATCAGGAAGTGGACACACAAACTCAAAAATCCAGACGACAAACGATCCGTGCAGCGGATCGCAACAGATGTTGAATTTAAAGATATTCCTGATGATGCTGGGCTTCACCCGACTTGTTACCGGCGGTTCATTTATAGGAAGCGTTTGGATTCTGCCGAAAAACTGGCCAAACGGCTGGATGTGGGTCAAAATGAGTTTGTGGCATTGAACAGCGCTTCGGACTCGACAAGTGGCATTCCAAAGAAAAAACTAACATCAAAGACGGGCCTACCTATCGGTTATGCTGGCCCTGTGCTACCTGCCATTTGTATCATTTGCAATAAAACGGACGAGAGAATTACCCTGGGAGGCAACGGGCAGAAGGATCATCTTTCACAGGCAGAAACGCTTTCACCAGGTAAACACACACTTTACAAGTAGCACTTACACACATACAAACCATTTATCCATCCATTTCCTACCGCTTATTCCCTTCGGGGGCGCTGGAGCCTATCTCAGCCACAATCGGGCGGGGGGCGGCGTACACCCTGGACAAGTCGCACAACACAGATAGACGGACAACATTCACACTCACATTCACACACTAGGGCCAATTTAGTGTTGCCAATCAACCTATTTCCAGGTGCATGTCCTTGGAAGTGGGAGGAAGCCGGAAGGAACCCACGCAGTCACGGGGAGAACATGCAAACCCCACACGGAATGATCCTGAGCCCGGGATTGAACTCAAGACCACTCAGGACCTTCGTATTGTCATGCAGACGCACTAACCCGTCTTCCACCGTGCTGCCCATTTAATCATCTTATTTTTTGGCAAGTTGATGAACGCTGCCAGGATTTAGCAAGACAGTAGCATTCTCTTGCATATTGAAGACAGAGACTGTGTGGCCATGGAGATGCGCTACCCCAAGTCCTGTTACAGACAGTACACCAGGTTCATGACAAAGTCTGATGTAGCAGTTACTGGAACCGCAGATGAAGAAGTGTGAGTTATTAAAATGCATTATCAATTATATACACACTATAAATTACAATTCAAAATGCAGCTGCGACCCGGAACGGGACAAACGGTAGAAAATAGATGGATGGATTATAGATGCATGACAGATACAGTGTCAATAGTTATGAAATTAATATAGAATGAATAAAAGTTTCACTTTTTGAATGGACTCTTCCATGATATTACATTTGTTTTAGATGCAGTTGTAAAGGTTTTTTGTATGTAGCTTAGAGATGTGCGGTTTGCGGTCTCATCCGCGGAGTCCGCGGATAAACCGCGGGTCGGGCAGGTAACATGACGAAAAAATAGATTTTAAATAGATTCGGGTGGGTGGCGGTTGAACCATCCGGAAATATTTGATATACATGGTTCTGGGATCGGTATCCTTTACCATTCAAAGAGCCATTTAAGATCCGTGTCACAAAGCGAAGAAGATAATAGGAGACGAAAACAATAGGAGACGCTAATATTCTCTAGAATGACTGCCGGCAGTCACCCAGTTAATAAGTATTAGGGCGTGCTATAAAGCCATTTACGATCTGCTTGTCAGTCCAGCAACATGTTGTGTGTGGCTTCTGTAGCAACACGCACACGACTGCAAGGCATACTGGGTGACTCAGAGTACACTAATGGTTGTGATATAAACAATTTTAACACTCTTAGTAATATGTGCCACACTGTGAAGCCACACCAAACAGGATTGACAAACACATTTCGGGAGAACATCCTCCCAGTAACACAACATAAACACAACACAACAGATACCCATAATCCTTTGTATCCATGACAATTCCTGACTATTTTATACACCCCGCTAGCACCAATCCCCGCCACCCCCCCATGCGTCGGTAAGGTGCGCGGGGGTGCAAAATATAATCAGGATTTGTCAATAATACAAAGGATTCTGGGTATTTGTTGTGTTGCGTTTATGTTGTGTTACTGTGAGGATGTTCTCCCGAAATGTGTTTGTCAATCTTGTTTGGTGTGGCTTCACAGCGTGGCGCATATTAGTAAGTGTTAAAGTTGTTTATATCACAACCATCAGTGTACTCTGTATCGCCCAGTAGGCATTTCAATCTTGTACGTGTGATTACGGAAGCTGCACACAACATGTTGCCGGACTAACAATTGGTTTGTACATGTTGTTGAAGGTGTCAAAGGCAATGGCTTCATAGCACGCCCTTATTCTTGTCATCAGGATGAACGCCATTGGATATTTGCGAGAATGTTAGCGGCTCCCATTGTCTTCATTACTCTGTGAAACGAGTTTAAATAGCTCTGTGAGTGGTAAAGGTGGCCGACCTCTGATGTATGCCGGCGGGCGGTTGCGGTTCTGATAAAATGTTGGTTCGGGTGGATGATATAATTGCCTATTCGCGCATCTCTAATGTAGCTACAATCTTGACTGCATACCTTTTGGCACATATTAAATGTGTGTGCGTGTGTGTGTGTGTGTGTGTGTTTCTTTTTCTTTTCAGTAGTCAACCAACCTTTGAAGCCAGCTACAACATATTCTGCGAGAGGATCATCTGCCAAAGGATAATTGTTAATCAAGAAGTGCTGAGAATTAACCAGCTACGACAAATGTTTTTAAATACGATGCAAGAACATGCAGATTGTGACGCTTCAAACCACAGGTAACAACAGAAACTTTTTTTGGCAGCGATGTAAAACAGTTTTATGCTGGAAAATATCAAAAGAATAATAAATAATTAGAAAAAAGGCTCTGATAATATATTTAAACTACTAAAACTTTTCAATATGAATATATCTTTATTTTCACCCTTGTGCTCCTCTTTCCCTGTGTTCTTTGTTGCAGGCAGGATAAATTGATGAGGAGACTGACTCTGGACTTTCCCCAACTGGTGTTTTTCTTTATGGGACAAAGTTGTCAGTCCAGACACTAGCCTTGCCCAACTACAACTAGAAGAGGGCAGAGACGAAATCCCGGTTGGATTCTCGAAGAAGACTCCTACAATACTGGTGTGGGACAATATTGACTTTGAGGAGGAGACACTGTCAGGTCGTGGAAATACTCACCATACGAATGGCGTACCTGTCTGCATTTACACATCTGGGAAGCAGTTTTGAATTGGACCAGTCAACATTTAATGTGCTGAGGAAATATGTGTGCCACCTGTATGGCCAATCATATGCAGAAAATGTCAACGCTGCAAGGTACCGAGCATTCTGCATGGCATCATCAGCTTTCCAGAACTCTCAATGTCCGCCCTGCACCAACACTGCAAAAAGGCAAACTACCAGGCTACAATAATGAGATTATCTCAAAGGTATAATGTCTGCTCCTTCACTCAATGGATGGTTTATTGAGGATGGATGGTTAATAGTTACATGGATGACTACAAATCCTGCCCCGAATTAAACGCCTTTCTGTTTATCGCTCTCGGTGCGATGACGTCAAAACGTGACGTCACCTAGGTAGTCAACGCCATTTTCTCCACCACATTACTCGCAGCAAGTCAAATCAGCTCTGTTATTTTCCGTTTTTTTCAATTGTTTTCCGTACCTTGGAGACATCATGCCTCGTCGGTGTGTTGTCGGAGGGTGTGACAACACGATCAGGGACGGATTCAAGTTGATTTACGTAGAATGTGCATCGATTAGCACGGCATGCTAATCGATGCTAACATGCTATTTAGGCTAGCTGTATGTACATATTGCTTCGTTATGCTTCATTTGTAGCTATATTTGTATCCAGCGTTTCCCTCCATTGACATTTAATGCCAGACAAACACTTAGCAATCGACGGATTTAAGTTGCTCCAGTGTCAAAAGATGCGAAAGTCCCTCGTTTGGTTTTTACCGGCGATGCTACAACAGAGATGGCACAGAGATGGCAAGAATGTCTGGATATCCTGTGATACTCAAAGCAGATACATTTCCAACGATAAAGTCAACGAAATCACAAAGGTGAGTGTTTTTGATGTTGTTGACTTATGTGTTAATCAGACATATTTGGTCGCGGTATGACTGCCAGCTAATTGATGCTAACATGGTATTTAGGCTAGCTGTATGTACATTTGAAACTATATTTACATCCAGCGTTTCCCTCCACCCACATTTAATGCGAAACAAACACTTACCAATCAACGGATTTAAGTTGCTCCAGTGTCAATGCGCAAGTCCTGATCGTTTGGTCCGCACAATTTACCGGCGATGCTAAGGAAGACATGCATGGCCGAATAGCGTCAATAGCTATTCGCTCAATTGCTTCAGTTTCTTCTTCAATTTCGTTTTCGCTATCTGCCTCGATACTCCAACCATCCGTTTCAATACATGCGTAATCTGTTTAATCGCTTAAGCCGCTGAAATCTGAGTCTGAATCCGAGCAAATGTCGCTATATCTTGCTGTGGTAACCGCCACGTTGTTTGTATTGGCATCGCTATGTGACGTCACAGGAAAATGGACAGTGGCTTCACAAATAGCGAAAATCAAGCAAAGCTTTTTTTAGGGATATTCCGGGAGAGGTACATTTTTGAAAAAAACTTCGAAAAATAAAATAAGCCACTGGGAAATGATTTTTATTGGTTTTAACCCTTCTGAAATTGTGATAATGTTCCCCTTTAAAGGTAGTTCACTGCAGCTGCAAGCAGAACAAATGTGAGACAGGAAGATGTTCCTGTATGTCTGCAAGACTGTCCTGTACTGATTTGTGTCGGTGCCAAAATTGTGCCAATATGTCCATGAGATATTGGCACAACATAATATAGCCACTTATTCCCTTTTGGGGTCGTGGCTGGCGCCTATCTCAGCTACAATCGGGCGGAAGGCGGTACACCCTGGCCAAGTCTCCACGTCATCACAGGGCCAGGCTCTGATGATAGTGATAGCTAAAAGATGAACAATGTCTCCCTCGTTCAGAATACGCAAAGTCACACTTAATCAGTTAGTTTTCAAATAAAAATTTGTGTTTTTGCCACATTTGAGAAAAATCCCTCAGAGTATTTTACTATTTCTTTTTTTTTTTAGTTACTTAAGTTAAATACTTTAAAAATAGAATGTGAGGTTACAGTGCACTTGACCTTAAAAAAAATAATATTCATAGTTTGAGTTTCTGCCAAATTTGAGGAAAATCTATCAAAGAATTCTTGAGTTATGGCTTTAACAATGTGCTAAGTTAAGACAAAATAACAAAAAAAATATATAAAAAAAATACCCAAGACCTGCTGTGACATCAACACTTTGTTTTGTTCAGGTAAATATTGTTTTACACCATATTGTGTACGGATTCTAAACTGTAATGCAGTTTTTGTAGTATTTCCATTTTTCGGCATTCGATATTTTGATTGTTGTCAGCCATTTTATTTTCAATCAATCAATCAATCAATGTTTACTTATATAGCCCTAAATCACTAGTGTCTCAAAGGGCTGCACAAACCACCACGACATCCTCGGTAGGCCCACATAAGGGCAAGGAAAACTCACACCCAGTGGGACATTGGTGACAATAATGACCCAGTGGGACATTGGTGACAATAATGACCCAGTGGGACGTCGGTGACAATGATGACTATGAGAACCTTAGAGAGGAGGAAAGCAATGGATGTCGAGTGGATCTAACATGATACTGTGAAAGTTCAATCCACAATGGATACAACACAGTCGTGAGAGTCCAGTCCAAAGCGGATCCAACACAGCAGCGAGAGTCCCGTTCACAGCGGAGCCAGCAGGAAACCATCCCAAGCGTAGGCGGACCAGCAGCGCAAAGATGTCCCCAGCCGATACACAGGCGAGCAGTACATGGCCACCGGATCGGACCGGACCCCCTCCACACGGGAGAGTGGGACATAGAAGAAAAAGAAAAGAAACAGCAGATCAACTGGTCTAAAAAGGGAGTCTATTTAAAGGCTAGAGTATACAAATGAGTTTTAAGGTGAGACTTAAATGCTTCTACTGAGGTGGCATCGCGAACTGTTACCGGGAGGGTATTCCAGAGTACTGGAGCCCGAACGGAAAATGCTCTATAGCCCGCAGACTTTTAAGCCGGAGTCCTTTATTTTTTATTTTTTACTTACTCTTATAACCCAGTGTCTACTGAAATTTTTAATGTATAAAACATTATTGTTAAGCAAACAGTACCATGTTCATGTTCAATTGTACAAGTTGCTATTCACTTACTTTGAAGAGTTTTTTTTCATTTGTTTTGTATGTTTCATGGTTTAAATTCGAATTAAAGTATACCAATGCTAAAATACTTGTCTCAAATGTTAGGTATATGTATTAATGTCAATTTTTTAGAGAGATTATGTTTTCAGAATGAATGTACAAGAAAAAACAGCTGCATAAGATTTTCGTTTTTTTGTAGTTTTAACCTAATGTCCACAAAGGCATTGTCTTTGCAAAAATGCAAAAAAAAAAAAAGAGTAGTGCCCGGACGTGGTAACAAAAATCACTTCCTAGCCACTTTTCCCTGGTTCACCTTATGGACCATAAGTACATACCGCGTCGAAACAAAAGAAAATGTGATGAGGCTACACAAACATTTAAAAATATTTACAATTTGACAAAAAATGTATTGTATTGATCAACACACAACTTTTTTAACATTTTAATTGTGAAAAAAAAAGGATTTTGGTATGGTGTTGTATGATCTTTATTGTCATTGCACAAGTACAAGTAAATATAATTTTCACCACAAACCCTTTCAAGATTAGACATATATTGTACAGGCTAACAGAACAGGAATGGTGATGGGTCGCCACTTACGGTGCCCCGTAAAATGTGGGAGAAAGGTAGACGCTGAGGGAGAATGAGTAACACAAGTCGATCTCAGACCGGGCTCCTTTTGGGGAGGGGCACAGACTGAGGCTGAGAAAAACACTTGATAGCCGATTAGCGCATATATACTGTACATGCTGACACAGAAACCACAGGACTTGCAACAGCAAGGTCGAACCTGCTAGTCACTCGGGACGCTGCTCCGTTGTCCGTCCTACCACGCGGGGTGGGGGTATATGTGCATATGTAGCCATGGTCGATGGTGCGTCCTTGACTGAAAGGTTCGCCAGGCACACGGCACTCCTCTTCTCCCAACAACCGTTCCGACAGGACAGACAGGTTACACTGAACCCAAGATCTTGTCCATTTTGTTGCGAAGTAGGTTGATCAACTCCATTGTTTGGATTTTAGAGAGCACTGCAAAAAGAGGCAACAAGAAGGTTAAACAAGACAGGATGATACAAAGATGCAAGCAGGGCATACGCGGAGAGGGGAGGGAGTTAGACTGCCTTTGCCCCGAGCCAGGAGAGACAAGCGTTAACTAATTCGAAAGTGAATCTAATTACTATATGTATACTTCTCTTATTCTCTAAACACACCCTGGTAAAGCTGGTCCTTTTGGCAGGGGTGTGACAAAAGCCAAAGAAAAAAAGCACTCTGAATGCAGCTAGATATATTTTACAGTTTGATGTCAGAGATTTTTGGCAACTTCAAGCGAAATGGAAGGGGATGTTGTACAGGGGTCCCAAGCACAGTGGGGTTCCTAGTTTTTTTTTGTCAAGTTCTAAAGAAAATATGTCAAAAATTTTAATACAAAATACATAGCTGCCATAAAATTAAGGACGTCTAACTACCTACACCCCATATCTATAATGCAAAATGGTTTGTTCCACCTGGATAGCAGTAAACCTAGCATGGTACACTTTATTCAACACAGACATCATAAAGTCATCAAAATTCACCTGTACTCAATCTCACACAGCACCAGCATTTTGGAATAAGGATGAGTTGATAGAACTGCAGTTGGTAGTCTTTACCACTCAAAGAGCCATTTCAGCCTGTTTCACAATATAAGGAAGACAACGGGAGCCGCAAATACTCTCGCTAATATCTGCTGGTTGTCACCCAGATGACAAGGATAAGGGCATGCTATGATGCCATTGCCTTAAGCATCTTCTACAACATATATGAACTGCTTGCCAGTCCAGCAACATGTTGTGAGGGGCTTCCGAAAATGCACGCACACGACTGGAAGGCATACTGGGTGACACAGAGTACACTGACGGTTGTGATATAAACAACTTTAACACTCCTACTAATATGCGCCACATTGTGAACCCACACAAAAGAAGAATGACAAACACATTTCGGGAGAAAATCCACACAGTAACGCAACATAAACGCAACACAACAAATACCCAGAATCCTTTGCATCCATGAAAATTCCTGACTATGTTATACACCCCACGAGCACCAAACCCCGCCCACCTCAACCACGCAGGGAGGGTGGGGGGGGTGTATAACATAGTCAGGAAGTGCATTGGATGCAATGGATTCTGGGTAATTGTTGTGTTGCGTTTATGTTGTGTTACTGTGAGGATTTTCTCCCGAAATGTGTCTGTCATTCTTCTTTTGTGTGGGTTCCCAATTTGGTGCATATTAGTAGGAGTGTTAAAGTTGTTTGTATCACAACCGTCAGTGTACTCTCTGTCACCCAGTATGCCTTGCAATCTCATACATGTGCTGATAGAAGCAGGGAAATGCATGTGTCTGGTCGGCATGCAAATAGCTGTCCGTGAATGGCGGGTGCGATGACGTTCAAGAGGACGTTATTACGACATTCAAGCAACTTCCCTGGTTTTGGTTTTACTATTATGGGTATGCAGTCTTCCTGGGGAGAAGTGGATGGCATGGCCGACTGGTACGATTGCACGGAGAAGACCAAGGACACGTTGGGAAGACAATGTGTCTCGGCTGTCCAGGGAACGTCCCGAAGTAGCTGGAGAGGGTGAAGTCTGGGCTTCTCTGCTTAGGCTGCTGCCCCCGTGGCCTGACCTTGGATAAGAGTAATAAGATGGATGGATGGACTTAAGGTGCCCAGGACCTAAAACAATAACCACATTCGGGGGATCCCCAAAGGTTAACAAGTCAAGAACATAATTAAGGTTTTTACACGTGTTTTAAAAAGTTGGTTTCAACCAAATCCATACAGTATTTAGTTTGCGTGTATGACGAAATAACTTTGGGTTTAAGAGAAAACCGGGAGGCCTTCAGGAGTGTTGTGTATGGGGGCCCAGAATTTTGGTGCTATGCCCCCAATCATCCATCTCCTTATTGCTACTCTCATGCATTTAGCAAAACGTAAAACAGCTCAGAGGTGATTGACTAGAAACAACCCACACCAACAATGGAGAGGAAAATTTCTGCACTGCGAAAACTGAAATCAAAGTAAGATTCAGGCATGTGATTTTACCACAATGAAAAAGACTGAAAACATTTCCGGGGGTCTGGGGGGGACAAGGGGGGCAACGCCCCCCGAAGCTCCTGTTTTTTCACCAATTTAACATGTTAAAATGAACAAAGACAGCACCATTTGAAGAAAATATTTTAGTGTTTAAAGACATGAAAACATAATTTGTAGAACATACATATCCCAATTATCCTATGAATCACTGTATATGGTTCACCCCCAACAGTATTTAGTCACTAATATTTACATCTTGTGTTCATTTCACATCCACAGGTGTCACATTGATCAGTGTTATTATCTACAGTTTATTTACAATAATACCACATTACTTCAGTTCACTTCACACATTTACTTGCTCGGAGAGCCCTAACATGAGATTTCCCTAACATGAGACTACATAAGAACTTAATATTACAAAATAGTATTATATGCAAATTTATTTCAAATAAATTGTTAACTGGAATCACCAATGCGACTCTTTGAATTTCTGTAATTTCATAATATATTTTCACGTGGCTTTTTATTTTTAGAAAAACCCATTTGTATTTTGCAAAGAAATAATTGGTTAATATTTAAAACAAACATGGGTATTTCGCAAGCAAATCTTTTTTAGCTTACTTCATTATTAACTACCCTGTCTGCAGCTGAAGTGGGTTGTTTGGGTGGATCTTTCCTCTCGATGTCCACGGCAGTTGTCGATGTAAACCAAGGATGAAGTCCGTAAGGTTTGCTCACTTTCGGTTGACATCCAAAAGTACCAGCTAGTGAAAAGTTTGTTTTCCTTGCTTCAAGTTGTTTCATATGTTTTTGGTATTTCGCATGTACTTCCAAAGCCTTCAAACCTTGTGATCCATAGTCAATATTATTATGACACCACGTGCACAGAACTTTTCCGGGACGATCGATTTTCCAAATAAAATCACCGAACAAAGTTGTAACTTCCTTCTTCCCAACAGTATCAGTGATTTCCCTTTCCATCCAGTCCCATCGAAACTTATTTTTGACATGTTTATCAACTTCTTTTACTCGTGAAGCGTCCTTTCTCTCGAGGACCGACATCGTTTACATTTGGAAAATAGCGGATTAACGTCATCGTTCAAAACAGATGTCCTGATTGGTCACAAGGAATATATCGACCAATCAACTACGGGGTAATATAACTTATATTACGCCGTAGTTGATTGGTCGATATGTTCGATCATCCCCCCGAGATTAAAAAAGATGGAACCCCGACTTTAGACGGAAAAATCACATGCCTGAAGATTAAATATCTCAAATAAGGGTGATAGTTGCTTATTTTCTGTCTGATTAGATAATTCTTCTCACTAAGCAGATTTTACAGTATGCTAGAGTGTTTTACTTGTTTTAAGTGTTTTGGTCCTAAATGATCTCAGTAAGATATTACAGCTTGTTGGTGAGATGCTATGACCTATATTGAGTAAAACATACTTCAAACTAGAATACAAACTGTTGCAAAGCTGTGTCATTAACACTCACAAGTATAAAACTACTTTTTTCAAGTAATATTTTATTACTTCAAGCATGAAAAAAAAATCATGATGCCGAGTGCATATCATTATGTCAAGAATAATTTAAGAATATCTTTCAACATATTGAGCAAAAAAGGTCTCATTTTTATTTCTACTAAGAAAAGTGCACTTGTTATTACTGAGAATATACTTATTTTAAGGTATGTTGGGGTTGATTGAGGTTAGCTAATTTTACTTGTTTTGGAAAGTCTTGACAAGCCAAATTTTCTTGTTCTATTGGCAGATAATTTTGCTCAGTTCAAGTAAAATACTCCTCATTTTTATATCTTTTTAAATTGTTTTTGAACATTGACTTTTTGCAGTGTGCTACATCAGGATGGCCTCCCAAGAAAATTGTGTGTCTTCAGTCCCTTCACCAACTCTGATCATTAACTTGCACAGGGAGGCCACGGCGTGACGCGCAAACGTTGTGATGTATGACGGCCATTAACGCCTCAGAGGAAGGGGAAGCCATTTGAAGACGCCAGTCACGAAGAAACAAGCATCCTTAATCCCAGCAGGAGGCGCTCCTCCGTCTGCTCTCAGCACAAAATAAACTCCTGGAATTTGACGCGACTTCACTTTGTTTGCGCCGCAAACATCCCAGCCCAGTCTGCTCTAACTTGCTGATCCATCCATCTCGGTCCTTGCTGGCCATCGATCACCTGGTAACGTCAAGTCTAATGGCGCTGGTGAATATTAGAGTGACATTGTTCCAGAGTAAAAAATAATAAAAAATAAAACGTGCTTATAGCTGGAAAACTCAACTACCATCTTCTCACTGCTGGATCATTCATTTGACGTATTTTACTCAATCATGTGTGATAATACCGGTAATAATATCACTTTCTGCCTTTATTGTGTGAATGTCCAAGCATTCAAACAAACACAATTCTACACCAAAAAAAATCATCTTTTTGTTATTATTCCACCAGTGAAGTTTGCCGGAAGCCACAACTCATAGTTTTCAAGTATCTAAAAATGTTCGACTTGACCAGGAATCGCAAGCCCCCCAAAATATATTACAAATATCCCACGTTACCCAGAATTCCCGGTTGTTCGGGTTATTTTTTTTGTTGAAAATGAATGGGCCAATTTTCAAACATGCACAATTCCCACATTTCTCACTCGATTCGACCTTCCACCATCCACTTAGTCCACTAACCTCGAACAAACATTTTACAAGATAACAAAGTGTGAAGATAAAAAAAAAATCCAGGAATTCCCAGATTTCATGGTTTTCCAAAGCCCTAATTTCACCTCTTCCTAGGAAGTTTTAACAGTCCACATTTTTCAACTAATTTCAAACATTCCTCTCAGAGTGGACAACAAATAGTCATATTTTTACAATACATACTAATTCCTGGTTTTCTCAAAATTCCATATTTTTCAAAATCATACTTGCCAACCTTGAAACCTCTGATTTTGGGAGGTGGGGTGTGTGTGGGGTGTGGTCGGGGGCGTGGTTAAGAGGGGAGGAGTATATTTACAGTTAGAATTCACCAAGTCAAGTATTTCAAAGTTCTATTTTGACCACATGACATTCTCCCAATCGTCTGCTGTATCATCCATGTATCCATTTTGGTATAAACTTAACTTGTCGTGTTTGGAGGAAGAAGAATACTGAGTTGCATTCCAAGTTCACCATACCTACTGTGAAGCATGGGGGTGGAAACATCATGCTTTGCGGCTGTTTTTCTGCTAAGGGGACAGGACGATTGTTCCGTGTTAAGGAAAGAATGAATGGGGCCATGTATCGTGAGATTTTGAGCCAAACCCTCCTTCCATCAGTGAGAGCTTTGAATGGTTGACCAAATACTTATTTTCCTCCATAATGTACAAATAAATTATTTATAATTCCTACAATGTGAATTCCTGGATTTTTTTTTCACATTCTGTCTCTCACAGTTGAAGTGTACCTATGATGAAAATTACAGACCTCTGTAATTATTTCAAGTGGGAGAACTTGCACAATCAGTGGCTGACTAAATACTTTTTTGCCCCACTGTATATCCTGAAAATATGCAAACAAAACTGTGTTTGGATAATTGATACTTCAAACTTGCATAACTAAATCTTAAGGAATATAACATAACTTGGCTTCCGAGAGCTACAAAATGTAATTAATAAAATGCTAAAGTTGTTGATAAATTAGCAAATATTTTAATAAGTACCATATTTCCTTGAATTGCCACCGGGGCGCTAATTAATTTAAAACCTCTTCTCATTCCTGTGCTTACCAAAGGCATGCGGTAAAAGTAAGCATGCGCTAATTATTTACCAAAGGCATGCAGTAAATTATGTAAGCTTGGACCTTAAATCCTACTGAATAGCTCTTAATCTTCTTCCCTTTAGGCGATTTAAAATTACCGGTATTGAAATCAGACTCCTCCATTTTAAAAATGATGACAGGGGAAGTGTCACTCGTGACGTCACAAGTTTGACCAGGCAGTAATACTGAGCATGCGCAAATTATTTTGCGAAGCGAGTTCGACCCGGCAGTAATTCAAGGCAGGCGCATAATATATAAAGGCAATTCCAGGAAATATGGTAAATATGGTCATTTCAAATGAATTATTATGATCATTTAAAATTTATTATTTCAAATTGTTTATTTTAATGTATAATTCTATGGCTGGATGTTATAAGGAGTCAGAAAAAATACAAATACAAATACAATTAATTTTGATGTTTTTAGCAAAATATAGTAAAAATGTATTTTTATTTTTATTTTTTATTAATAAATATGTTTATCTTTAGCTAAGATAAACATAATAATACAATTTATTTCTAGTCTGGATGAATTAGTTCTTGTCACCCCGTTGTCCTCCCGTCTCTTCCCCAAGGATGGCTCCATGAGCTGGGCAAACGCCTGGAGATGCCCTACGTCAGTGGTCCCCAACCTCCGGACTGGTCAATGCTTGAAAATTTGTCCCACGGACCGGGGTGGGGGGGTGGTATTTTATTTTTTCATAAAGAAATACAATCATGTGTGCTTACAGACTGTATCCCTGCAGACTGTATTGATCTATATTGATATATAATGTATATATTGTGTTTTTTATGTTGATTTAATAAAAAAAAAAAAAAAAAAAAATTTTTAAATTTGTTGTGCGGCCTGGTACCAATCGGTTCGCGTGGTTGGGGATCACTGCCCTACATCAACAACACGGTCGGCGGCCCGTCGGTGCGCAGCTCGTACATCACCGCCCTCTACTTCACCTTCAGCAGCCTGACCAGCATCGGCTTTCGCAACGTGTGCGCCAACACGGACGCCGAGAAGATCTTCTCCATCTGCACCATGCTCATCGGCGGTATGCCGGACGCCTCGTATGGAATAAGTGATTGGGCAAGCAAGCTGTTTATATTGTGGGAAAGCGGATGTGAAAAAAGGCTGTCGTCACTCAGGTCCAGTGCCGGCTGAAAATCTCCCGATTTTCAGGAGAATATTTATCCCGGGAGGTTTTCTGGAGAGGCGCTGAATTTCGGGAGTCTCCCGGAAAATCCGGGAGGGTTGGTAAGTATGTTCTAAATCCATCCATCCATCCATCCATCCATTTCCTACCGCTTGTCCCTTTTGGGGTCGCGGGGGGTCGCTGGAGCCTATCTCAGCTGCATTCGGGCGGAAGGCGGGGTACATCCCAATTCAAATTCAAACTGTTACTACGTCAACATTTTTCAAAAGTTTCGAAAAATGTAAGCACCAATCCATTCATATCATCCAGGACAATTGTGCTAGTATCAATATTTTTTTTTAACACCCAGTTTTCCCGAAATCTGCAGGAAATTACCATGCAAATGAATGGACATATTCATAGTTGTACAATGCCCTAAATTTTCAAAACTGTAAACCAGATTTTGACCCACCAACCATCCACAAACTACTCTTCCGATACAGTATGTATATGAAACGCAAAACATGTTTTCCCTTTCCCAAATTTTTCGTGTTTCTGTGCGTTTCCAAGAATGTTCTCCTTATTGACAATGAATTGGCATCATACAAACTTTTGCATATCCCATATTTCTCATCCGATTCGAACCGTTCCCCAATCCACACACTCCACTCATACTGGACAATCAAACTACCATTTTTACAAGATAAAAATAATTCCAAGAATTCCCAGATTTCCCGGTTTTCCAAAGCCCTATTTTCACCTCTTCCTGGAAAGTTTTAACAGTCCACATTTTTCAACTAATTCCAACTATTCCACCATCAAAACATTCCTCTGAGTTCGGAAAACAAATGTTCTTATTTTTTTCCCCATACAAATTCCTTGTTTTCCCGAAATTTCAAAAATGTCTAAATACCAATTCAAATTCAAACTGTTACTACGTCAAAACTTTTCAGAAGGTTCGAAAAATTCCTAGACCAACCCATCCATATCATCTAGGACAATTGTGCTAGTATCAATATTTTCAAAATAATCCAGTTTTTCCTGAAATTCCCAATTTTTCCAGAAAATTCTCATTCAAATAAATGGACATATTCAAAGTTCTACAATGCCCTAAAATCTCAAAATGTTGCACCATTTTTAAACCCGATTCAGACCTTTCAATCATCCACACACATTTCTCTTTCATCATATCAAATGCCAAACATGTTTCCCATTTCAGTATTTTCATTTTTTCACAGACTTTCCTGGGATTTTCTCCCCATTGACAATTAATAAGCATAATACAAAGTTCTGCATATCCAACATTTATCAAACTGTTATACTAAATAAACATTTTTCAAACGTTTTGAAAAATTTTAACACCAACCTATTCATATCATCTAGGACAATTGTGGTCGTATCAATTTTTTATTTTTTTTTTGAAATCCCAGTTTTCCCGAAATCTCCAGGAAATTACCATTCAAATGAATGGACATATTCATGGTTGTACAATGCCCTCAATTCTCAAAACTGTACACCATTTTTAAAGCCGATTCTGACCTATCAACCATCGACACACTACTCTTCCGATATATAAAAAGCAAAACAAGTTTTCCCTATCCCAAATTTTTCGTGTTTCTCGGCATTTCCCAGAATGTTCTCCTTATTGACAATGAATGGGCATCATACAAACTTCTGCAAATTCCATATTTCTCATCCGATTCGAACCGTTCCCCAATCCACACACTCCACTCACACTGGACAATCAAACTACCATATTTACAAGATTAAAATAATTCCAGGAATTCCCCCCTATTTTCACCTCTTCCTGGAAAGTTTTAACAGTCCAAATTTTTCAACCGATTCCAACTATTCCAACATCAAAACATTCCTCTGAGTTTGGACAACAAAATTTCCTATTTTTTCCCCATACAAATTCCCTGTTTTCCCGAAATTCCATACATTTCTAAATACCAATTCAAATTCAAACTGTTACTACGTCAAATTTTTTCAAATGTTTCGAAAAATTCCAACACCAACCAATTCATATCTTTGTCCCATAAAATTGGTATAGTAGTATTCTCTTCAAATAAGCGGAAGAAGATGGATGTAGGAATGGATTTGATATTGAATTTTTTATTTAATAAATGTATTCTCTACCACAGACCAAATTAAGGCCCGGGGGCCACATGCGGCCCGTTAAGCTTTTTAATCTGGCCCGCCGGACGTTCCCAAACAATTTTTTTTAGATCTTTAAGATGCAAAATGTAGCTGCCATTATGATGTGCAGTGATGTTTTCTAATGAAGGCCTGAACTATACAAAGTATTTCAATGGTTGGAATCTGCGCTTTTGGATGATATACTAGTTATTATAGTAATCTAATTAGTTACTATGGTAATTTAATTAGTTACTATGGTCATCTCATTAGTTACTATGGTAATCAACATCACAGCAGCTCAGACAAGGCACCAAGCAGTGTGGGTGGGAAGCGTTTCCACAGACGCGGAAGGAGATTTTCACAAACAAGTTCTAAAGCTTAGTGATGTATCAGATATATCAGATTGTAGGTGGGTTTATTTTGTACCCTTCGCGTTCATATTTCACTGTTTGTTGCATTTCATGTGATTGTAAAATATGTCGATCGAAACGGGGTGTGACATTCATAATTTGTCAGTATTCAGTGTTTTATCGTTCATAGAAAACTGTAAAGTCCTATTACATTTTTTAAGGTGGTCTGTCATAAAGTGTTTACCATGCAATCAGAAATGATTGTGATTTTTTTGTATTAGTGTTCCGAAAAATAGATATACCGGCCCCCAGACACATTTTTTCTCTAAATGTGCCCCCCGAGTCTAAATAATTGCCCAGGCCTGCTCTATCAGGATTTTTGTGAAGTCTGTTTTTCTCGTAGTATCATTTTTTTTTTTTTTTTGAGTGTGGTTCTATTTTTTTTTTTTTTTTGAGTGTGGTTCTAATACTTGATATTTCTTCTGGACCAGTTCTTGTCAAACTGTGGTAGTACAGGTACGCGGGCTTCATCTAGTGGTCCGCAAAATAATCAGTTAAGGGATTAGCGTTCTGTTTTCCTATATTCAATCACAGTGTTACTGTTCAAAATGTGTAACGTTACAGTGGCCAAAAATATGAAATATATTTGTTAAATAAAACCTCTGCCTTGTTTTTGATGAATACTTAGGCCTACTGAGCTACTGAATTTTAATGCTTGTCATTAAGGTGGTGCTTGGTGAAAAAGGTTTGAGAACCACTGCGCTAGCAAATATGTGGTTGGCAAAGCGTTTCATCCACGTAAAAACAACGTATATATCATCAACACATTATGAATTTCTCATGGAGATAAATCAAGTATATTTTTCATCTCCATGCTGAGTTCTATTCAGCCAAACGGTGGACGGGAGCAGACAAAAGAAGTCAGAATGGGAAAACAATGGCCGAAAGCATGCTAATTAGCGGCAAACAACGGCGCGTGAGGAGCCACATTGAGACGGACGAATATGGTCAGCAGCCAAGGCAGGTACTGCAGGCTTGTAAAAAGCGCAATAAATGAGGAGCGTACCCGAGGGCTGCGAGTATTTATTATATTTTGAATAATGGATGATGCAGAAGGCAGCGTAGCTCATGTACCAATTATGGAGGGTAAAATGGGAACATAGTTCACATTTACCGCTATAGGAAAAAAAGGGTAAACATTGCCAAATGACGAACAATTTCTCTTGGTAATATATAATGTGGACTGAAAATGTTGTAACATGAGGAATAACAACCTTAATAAAACACGTTGGATGACATGAATCACCATTTTCTTTTTTAACTGTAATTGCTGTGAAGAAAATGTCGAGAAACCCGATGACCTCCTTTTATGTATCAAACCAGTATTGTGAAAAATAAGACAAAATTATACATCCATCCATCCATTTTCTACTGTTTATTCCCTTCAGGGTCGCGGGGGGCGCTGGAGTCTATCTCAGCTACAAGCGGGTGGAACGGGGGGGTTACACCCTGGACAACTCGCCACCTCATCGCAGGGCCAACACAGATAGACAGACAACATTCACACTCACATTCATATACTAGGGCCAATTTAGTGTTGCCAATCAACCTATCCCCAGGTGCATGTCTTTGGAAGTGGGAGGAAGCCGGAGTACCCGGAGGGAACCCACGCAGTCACGGGGGGGACATGCAATTCCACACAGAAAGATCCCGAGCCCGGTATTGAACTCAGGACTACTCTGGACCTTCGTATTATGAGGCAGACACACTAACCCTTCTTCCACCGTGCTGCATATATACTGTGGATATATATATATATATATATATATATATATATATATATATATATATAAATGATATATTAATGAAAAAATACAGAATTTTTCGAACCATAAGGCGCACCGGACTATAAAGCGCACTGCCGATGAACGTGTCTTTTCAGGTCTATTATGTACATTGGTAACCTGACTCTTGCCAGATCCTTGTAGTTCGCTGAGCTCCACACATGGATCTGGAAGTTCTCAATAGGAAATGTATTTCAGAAGGCGTGGCCTTGTTAAAAAAATAATTGTATTTCATTGAATAAACCACTTGTCCGTTATCTTGAATGACGTGCTACTTCAACCACTCACATCGAAATCAACCCGTGACGCTGATGAGAGTGACGCTGCGAAATCTAAACCAGAACAGTCGACATATTGGATAAGGACAGAGTGAAAAGTTCTCTGTTCAACTTTTACATAATTTATTTTCGATAGATTCGACAAAACAGTTGCTATAGCAGCGAGGGCTGCGTGCCGCGGCGCCGTCATTGTTGTTTGAATCAAACAGTCACTTCGGCACTACGTCACTTCTATAAAATCCCGCCCGTCGATCCTGATTGGTTCATTACCAGAAGACGGGGCCTTGTAAAAAATCATTGTATGTGATTGGGTAAACCACTTGTCCGTGCTACTTCAACCACTCACATCAAAATCGACCAGTGACGCTGATGCGAGCGACGCTGGGAAATTCAAACCCGGTCGGAAGAGGAGCCAAAACATCCTTGCCACCAATAAATGCCTTCAAAACCGTTGTCTGTTAATCTTTAAAAAAATTAATATTCGATAGATTCGAAAAAACAGTTTTAATGGCCAAATCCCGCCCGGCGATCCTGATTGGTTCATTACTTTTTGCTATCTGGAAGGAGTTTGCAATGCCTTCAAGTCCAGATACATGTGCGGAGCTCAGCGAACTACAAGGATCTGGCGCGAGGCTGGTTAGTATATTGGCGTATAAGGTGCATTAAAAGGGTCATGATATGATTTAGTTTTTTCTAGATTTAAAAGACTAATGGTGGTTCTTTGGGTCAAAATTATGCACAGATTATGTTTTACAGACCATCTTCAAGTCCCTTTCTGACTGTCTTTTCAGGATGCGTGGTTTTGTGGGCGGTCTTATTTACGTACCGGTAGTTTTTAGTGCTTCCACAGCGACTCTATTGTCAGATGTAAGGGATAGCTGTATGCTACTATATATTAGTGAATGCCCCACAAGAACAGAACATGGAAAAACAAGGAGCTTATTGACTATAATGGCAGAAGCGCGCGCATTTTCGGGACTTTTGCAGATCCGAAATACACATCAGCAGGTACCAATGGATAAGAATAGTTGCTTTTGCATAAAATTTGAAAGCAAAACGTCAAATAATGTCTCCTAACAGGTGCCATTTTGTGGTCCTTATATGCACACCATAATAATACTGTATGTTGAAGCATAGTACGTCTGACTATGATAGCAGTTAATGCTCTGACAATCCATCAAGCAGTGCAACTTTGTAGCTTACCAAAGTCGTACTACAACATTCTGACGTATTTTTGAGTGCTGTGTGTAATCTTCTATATTTTCAATGACACAACAAAATTCAGATGTTGCTTGCTAGGATCATTTATTGACCAGGCGTCAACCTGCAGTCCACACAAATCTCTTATGTGTGACTGCCATACACTGGTCACACTTATCATTACACAATGTGCCGAATAAAAATGCTTTGAGGTTAGTAAGCACAACCAGAATTAATACGTGCCAGGTTATGAGGCGCACTGTCAGTTTTTGAGAAAAAGACAGGATTTTAAGTGTGCCTTATAGTCTGAAAAATACCGTGCTAAAGGTGACGCAGACTGAGATTTAAACCTAGATCCAGAGCAGTCATTAGTGTTACCTTACATTCTTTTTCTTCCATGAATGAGCACTTTTCTGAAAAACTGAACTGCCGTTTGACGGATAGAATATTTAATTTGTATTTTTAGGATAGAAGAAAACAAGGAAATTATTCATTCGAAATTTGGACGACAACCAGATAAAATGGCGGACTCCTCCTCCAGCATAAATGGAGATATCGACCGACGTAACTAACCCAAAATAAGTACCTGTTGTCAAACATTCCAGACGGCTTGTTTGGGGTGAGTTTAGAAGAAGTCAAGATTGTTTGATAAATATATCCCCCCTGCTTGTTTATTTTCAATATGCCGGACTTGATCAGAAATACACAAAATCAGGTACTAATAGGTATGAAAATTAGGTTTTGCATAATGGGTCCCCTTTAACACCTCACTGCATACTTGCTAATTCACTGAATTCACTGAAATTCAAGTATTTATTTTATATATATATATATATATATATATATATATATATATATATATATATATATATATATATATATATATATATATATATATATATATATATATACTTGAATGTTATTTCATATACTCTTATACACACACACATAACACTCCTCTCTACTCATTGTTGAATTTGAAAGTGCAATGCTTTGCAGCCAGTAGCACAGCGTTTGAAGGAGCATAGGTATGTGCAGCATCTGTGACATTTAATTTGCAGGAAAGGAGTGAGTTTAGGGTTGAATTGTCCATCCTTGTTCTATTATATGTCACTATCTTTTTTTGAACATTACTATTTACCGTAGTTTTGAAGCAATGCATGATGGGAAACCGGATGTTGTGTATAAACGTGCCTGCTGAAATAAACACATCATGAGAAATAGCTCCGTGCCTGCCTACTTTATGGGTTATAGATAAACCCATGGATAACAGAGACATATACAGTAAAATAGTCTCCTTCTTGTTGTGTGTGCAGTTGTGCACTCTCCAAAAGCCATAAATGTTATAACGTAACACTGTTTATATGGAAGAAAAGTGGACTTGACGACAGCCTGTCGTCACTCAGGTTCGGCTGGAAATCGGGAGAAATTCGGGAGAATGGTTGTCCCGGGAGATTTTCGGGAGAGGCACTGAAATTCGTGAGACTCCCGGAAAATTCGGGAGGGTTGGCAAGTATGACTCACTGTTGAGTTTGTACACTCAGGTTTCTTTGAGGGTCTGCAAACCACGGCTCTTCAGTTTTTCAGCATTCTTGTGGTGACTCCACTCGGATTATTTCTTAACAACAAATTTGTCACACCTTTGTAAACTTGTGTTGTTTTTTTCTCGGTTGTGGGGTGTTGAAGTTCCTGTCTAGTACTCTTGTTTTTTAGTTTCTATTCCCCTGTCCGTCCCCCAAGTGCAGGCTCCCACACCTGTCATTTTTTTGTATAGCAAAAAAAATACAAAAATTACTTGTTTTGTCGGGTGTATTTTTGTCTTTATTGCTGAACGTTAGCACCACATTTATACGATCCAATCAGCACGGAAGTATGAAAACGTCAACTTTCACTAATGAAAAAGTTCCTTTCATTGTTTTTGTTCATTTTGTCTTCTTCTTCTGCTCTTTGCCTGTCTCCTCTGTTGTTTTCCACGGCAAAAAGTTGTATGAGACCAGCGCGGTGAGGAAGTACGTGGCCATGCCGGTGAAGGACCCCAGCACCAAACACAGCGGCTGCATCAGCACAAACAGGCAGAAGACATTCAAGGACGCTCGGTCATCCAGCTCTAAACGGTCTCTCTTGGAGGCGTTCAACACGCCAAAGAAGTACAGGAGTGCCACCGCCGGGTAAAAGGCCAGCTCCATCATGATGCTGAGAACGGGACGCCGGGTAAGTGAAGGAAATTTTGTTGAAAAATCTAAGAGACGCTCACCTGCTCGAGGTTGATATTTTTATTCCAAGACAGAAATACCTCTGAAGTCGAAAGGCAATTGGCAGGAATCAGACTTGGACCTTTGAGCTGTCAAACATTACCTTCCTTTATCTTCTTTATGACACCTCTCCATGTTTGGTACTTTCAAGAGAAACTGAGAGTATTGCAGGGCTATTCAACAACATAAAAAAGAGGGCCGCAGTTTCAAGAGTCTAAAGCCGCACTTTGCAATTTCTTAATTGCAAAGTGAAAACATCAGATTTCACATTGTGAATAAATAAATTATTCCGCCCTCACTACTCGTTTTCAGTGTGTGCATTTAGACAGATAATTAACAGCATGAAGAGACAGAAGCTCCAGAAGTTTTGTTGATTGATGTTCCTTCTTTTGAAATACTTTCCTTCCTCAGTTTTATTGTATAACACATCCTCCTTTATTTAGCTTTGTAAGACTCAAAATATGAACATTACAAAATTATAAACCCCATTGTATATTTTACATAAATGAAATAGAAGGTTCAGTGTTCATACATTCACACAATACACTACAAAACCACAAACCAGTGAAGTTGGCACGTTGGGCAAATCGTAAATATACAGACTCCATCCATTGCTGCCGCTTGTTTCCTTTTGGGGTCGCGGGTATACAGAACACAATGATTTGCAAATACTTTTCAACAACCAACATCAGTGTGTAAAGGATATCACTGCATGGGCTAAGGAACACTTCAGAAAACCACTGTAAGTAACTACACTTTGTCACTACATCTGTAATTGCAAGTCAAAACTCTACTATGAAAAGCAAAAGCCATTTATCAACAAAACCCAGAAATGCCGCCGGCTTCGCTGGACTCGAGCTCATCTAAGATGGACTGATGCAAAGTGGAAAAGGGTTCTGTGGTCTGACGAGTCCACAGATGAAATTGTTATTGGAAACTGTGGACGTGGTGTCCTCCGGAACAAAGTGGAAAACAACCATCCAGATTGTTGTAGGCGCAATGTTCTAAATCCAGCATCTGTGATGGTATGGGGGTATACTAGTGCCTAAGGAATGGGTGACTTACACATCTGTGAAGGCACCATTCATGCTGAAAGGTACATACAGGTTTTGGAGCAACATATGTTGCCATCCAAGCAACGTCTTTTTCATGGACGCCCCTGCTCATTTCAGCAAATTAATGGCTAGCCACGTGTTACAACAGCGTGGCTTTGTAATAAAATAGTACGGGTACTAGACTGGCCGGCCTACAGTCCAGGCCTGTCTCCCATTAAAAATGTGTGGCGCATTATGAAGCATAAAATACGGAGACCCCGGACAAAAATTTGTTTCCTCAGTTCCCACATGTTTGCTAAGTGTTGTTAAAAGAAAAGGCCATGTAGCACAGTGGTAAAATGTCTCTGTGCCAACTTTTTTGCAATGTGTTGCTGCCATTCAATTGTAAGTTAATGATTATTTAGAGAAAAAAAAAATATGTTTCTCAGTTCAAACATAATATATTGTCCTTGCAGTGTATACAATTGAATATAAGTTGAAAACAATTTGCAAATCACTGTATTCTGTTTTTTATTACTATTTACTCAACGTACCAACTTCACTAGTTTTGGATTTTGTAAACAATCACAACAAAATTGCACACAGATGGCTCGACACAATTAAACCTGAGGTGTAGCGTTATCGCCCTATTCTGGTCAAAGTCAAGGCTGTATGTATTAAACGAGATTTGATCGCCGCAGTTAAACAGCCCAAAAACAACACGAGCATGATACAAAAGGTATCTGTTGTCCAGCCACCGTTAAAAGTCAGATTTTCGCAATATGTTAAGATTTTTTTTTTCTGGGTCGATAGTGCCATCTTCTTTTACTCAAACTACTGTTGTTTCGTTGTGACACATATACTTTGATATTGTCCCCTGCTGGGTGGTGGGAGTACTGCAAACATGAGCAACCCTGTTTTGAATGGTTCCATCAAACCTGTTTGGGTGTTGTCCGGCGGCCAAATTTGTGTTTCTCGCGGCCCTGTTTGCTGTTTGCAACAACATATTTGATGGTTCTGTGGTCTCGCCACAATATCTTAGATATTTCAAGAGTGCTGTATCCCTCTGTAAGACTTTTACATTTTTTGACATTTCAGAGTCCATTAAATCTCTTTTTTGACCATTTTGCCTGAGGGAGAGAAGCTGCCTAATAATTACCCTTATATAGGACAGGGGTGTCAAACTCATTTTAGCTCAGGCGCCGCATGGAGGAAATTCTATTCCAACTATGGCAGGACTGGTAAAATCATGGCTTCATAACTTATAAATAAAAACAACTTCAAAATTGTTTTCTCTGTCTTACAAAATAGAACAAGCACATTCTGAAAATGTACACATTACAAATAATCCTTTTGGCAAAATACTTTGTTAGTTGAAAATTCTGAGGAAAAAATTGGTGCAGTTTCAAAAACACCATTGTGTCAGAATAATTGTATCTAAGTTATCACAAAACTTTGTGTTTCAATGACTTCCCGGCGAGAAAACAAAAGCTGTCTTTGAACCTACCAAGAAGAAGGCTTGTAAAACTCCATTGTGTAGGATGGGAAGCAACATGAAGATGTTCTGTTTCTTTCATGTATTGTAATTAACAGAAATATATTGTTTTGACCCAAGAACTACAAAGCGGACAGAAAGCAAGATCTGACCAAGTTCCAGGCATCTCTTCTTTGAACTGTTTTACGACCTCTTCTTTGAACTCTTTTACAACCTTTTCTTTGAACAGCTCTGTAATCAAAGGCGATGGCTGTTTACGACCCCCTGTCCCTTACAAACAGCTGTTGCCATGTAATCAGGGAAAATCCAAATAAAAGAGGAGGCATACAATCTTTCATCAGGAGCATGGGACGACACTGTACATGGGTACAGTGTCTACGCGTTTCTCATCATTGAACCTGACGAGCATGAACAACACAATGAACTTAGGCTTTGTCTCAGTGTTTTCACAAAGCCATTAAACTTTAAGCACTTCGTGTTTAGCATTCTCATGTTGGCATTTCATTAAAGACGTGTTTGGAAAAGCCACCAAGTGTTTCCTCTAACTGCCGCATTGGCGACATCCGCAAGTGCCGCAATACATTCATTTATTACCATTGAAATATTACAATTATAATATAATCAAAACAATTATCAAAATGACAAAGTAGCCAAAATCAAGGTATTATAAGTAAACTTTACCAATGTGAACATGGTAGATTTAAGCATAAAATTAAGTAGGACAAACAACAAATTCAGAAACACACCATTTTCAATGGAGTTCAGGGTGCACATCATGCCATCAACCAATTAGGAGCGCTGCATGGAACACTGGCGACAAAGAAGATGGTCATGTTGACTTAAGACCCTGCATTTTACCGTTTCATTATTCTATCAGTTGAGTGAATAATTTACAATGAAAGAAGGTATTGTGCGTCGATACTGCATCAGTCTGCCGCCATCTGCTGCCAGCCACAACAGCAGCAGCAGATTGCTTGCACCTGCGCTGATTGGAGTAGCGGCAGGCAGAGGAAACGGCGCTTAAAGTCAGCTGACATATCATCTTTAAACAATGTCATGTGTGACATGGTTTACACTTAAATTGTTATTTCAACATCCAGTGGACACATTTAGAACAGCGGTTTATTTCATTAAAAAACTGCAGCTCATTTTTATACTTAGCAAACTCATCTTGCAAGACCACGGGCCGAATTAAACCTGTTCACGAGCCTGATACGGCCTGTGATACGTTTGACACCCCTGATATAGGTGTTGATCTCCTTAGGCCACACCCTCACTTTTTACAGAAATGCTCAAATCCAATAATCACTTAAGTTTATACAGCTTGAAGTCAGAAAACATGCATAAAAATTAGCATATGGTTGAAATACTTACTTGCCTAATGATCGTGCACCCAGTGTAGTGGTGGCTCAAGACTTTGGCACAGTACTGTATAAAGTGTAAATACACTGGATTATTGTAAATATGCATGTTAAAAATCTCAGGTGGGAGTTAATGGAATTTTCTACAAAAAACATCTATTTTAAGTGCTAGTGGTGAAGCCAGTCTTGGACCACATCTCTGTGGGTTTCTAACAAGTCCCAAAAGGTCACTTTTCCCACAATGGATTTAATCTACCCCGCATTAATTATTTCCACTCGCACTTCAGCAAACTCACTCAACAGAGCAAACACTCAACCAGTTCTTCACGCCGTTTCAGCAAATTTATGAAGGAAGAAGATGAATGTGGTAATATCCACCTCAAGACTTTTTGTTTGGTTTCCTGTCATTCTTCCCTCATCCAACTCCTTAAATCTCTACGGCTGCAGCCTGAGGGAGCAACTGGGCCGCCAGCCAATCAATCAGCTGCTTCTTCTTCCATAAATATTCCATACTGTGCACAAGCGGGATTCCCTTCTGCTGTGCTCGTTGGGTTGATCATTCCAAAAAAAAAAAAAAAAATGTCTCTTTCATGTTAGCCACCGCTGGAAACGTTTGATTCTGGATTAAACGATGCGACCGCAGAGCAGGATTACACCCGTGTGTGCGCCCCCTGTTGAAGGGAGATCTATGAGACCCCCATGTTCTGCACCATTGAGGTTCTGCACAACACACAACAGTCCAACTTTGACAAGAGTCACCTTTAAGTTGCACCACACTGAATAGTTTCAGAAAAGAATAAAGTTTTTGTCACAAAAGCGGGGTCGGGAAAATAATAGGATTTTATTCACAAATTCAGCAGGAATATATACAAAGTAGGCACAAGACATTGAAACAACGTAGAGAACTTGTTGAACTAGGTCCTGATGTTGAGCAACTCAAACTTCACCTTGAAACAACATGCTTTTTGACAACGTTTATTCAAAGTCAGGTTCTGTCGGTGATTTAACCTTTGAATTTTGTTCATTTTCAAACAAATATTTTACAACACAAATACAACATTAAAATAGCATACTTTTTGACAATGTTTCTTCAATGATAGGTTGTGACGTTGATTTGACCATTGAAATTTGGTCATTTCCCAACCAGTATTCTACAACACAAATACAACGTTGAAACAACATGCTTTTTGAAGACATTAAATCAATGTTGGGTTCTGACGTTAATTTGACTATTGAAATCGGGTCATTTCCCAAAAAATATTGTACAACAAAACTATAACGTTGAAACAGCATGCTTTTTGACAAGGTTTAAGGAATATTGGGTTCTGACCTTGATTTGACCATTGAAATTTGGTAATTTCCCAACAAATATTCTACAACACAAATACAATGTTAGAACAACATGCTTTTTGACAAAGTTTAGTCAATGACAGGCTGTTACGTTGATTTGACCGTTGAATTTTGGTAATTTCACAAACAATATTCTCCTATACCAATAAAAGATTGAAACAAAATGTTTTTTGACGAGGTTTAATGAATGTCAGGTCCTCACGTTGATTTAACCATTGAAATCTGCTCATTTCCCAACAAATATTCTATTACACAAATACGTTAAAACAACATGCTTTTTGACAACGTTTAATCAATGTTGGGTTCTGACGTTTATTTGACCATTGAAGTTTGGTCACATCCCAACCAATATTCCACGACAAAAATACAACGTTGAAACTACATACTTTTTAAACAATGTTTATTTAGTGATAGGTTGTGACGTTGATTTGACCATTGAAATTTGGTAATTTCCCAACCAGTATTCTACAACACAAATACAACGTTGAAACAACCTGTTTTTGAAAACACTAAATTAATGTTGGGTTCTGACGTTAATTTGACCATTGAAATCTGGTCATTCCCCAACAAATATTGTACAACACAACTACAATGTTGAAACAACATGCTTTTTGACAAGTTTTAAACAACATACTTTTTAACAATGTTTATTCAATGATAGGTTGTGACGTTGATTTGACCATTGAAATTTGGTCATTTCCCAACCAGTATTCTACAACACAAAAACAACGTTGAAACAACATGCTTTTTGAAGACATTAAATCAATGTTGGGTTCTGACGTTAATTTGACGATTGAAATCTGGTCATTTCCCAACAAATATTGTACGACAAAACTATAACGTTGAAACAGCATGCTTTTTGACGGGCTTTAAGGAATATTGGGTTCTGACCTTGATTTGACCATTGAAATTTGGTCATTTCCCAACAAATATTCTACAACACAAATACAATGTTAGAACAACATGCTTTTTGACAAAGTTTAGTCAATGACAGGCTGTTACATTGATTTGACCGTTGAATTTTGGTCATTTCACAACCAATATTCTACACCAATACAAAATTGAAACAAAATGCTTTTTGACGAGGTTTAATGAATGCCGGGTCCTGACGTTGATTTAACCATTGAAATCTACTCGTTTCTGCGTGGGATGTTTTCAAAGACCAAGACCTGCCCGCACACACAGAGTCGGTACTATCCTACATAAAGTACTGTATCAGCAATGTCACTGTGAAAAAAAACATCCGGGTTTACCCAAATCAGAAACCCTGGATGACATGCCAGGTCCGCATGCTCCTCAAGGCCCGGGACATTGCCTTCAGGTCAAGTGACAGTGCTTTATACAGCGCCGCGCGTGCTGACCTGAAGAGAGGACTCAGAGAAGCCAAGATGGACTATAAAGAGAGGATCGAAGACCACCGCTCGAGCAACAACCCACGGCAGATGTGGCAGGGCATACAGCACATCACCAATTACAAAGGCTGTGACGCAGTCACCGGGGACTGGGATGCATCGCTAGCAGAGGAGCTGAACTGCTTTTTTGCACGCTTTGAGACATCACAATCAGTCACAGCCACACCACCACCAGTACCCCCAACCTCCCCAACCCCCAGTCCCCCCACACTCATTCTTGAGGAGCATGAGGTCAGGCGGGTGCTCAAGGCAGTGAACCCCAGGAAGGCGACTGGTCCGGACGGTGTACCCGGGAAGGTGCTCAAAGCATGCGCCGACCAGCTCTCCTAGATTATCACCGTCCTCTTCAACCTCTCCTTGGCACAGGCATTCATCCCACCCTGCCTTAAATCTGCCACAATCATCCCGGTACCCAAGAAAGCTGCCACAAACAACCTCAATGACTATCGCCCAGTAGCACTCACACCTGTCATCATGAAGTGCTTCAAGAGGCTGGTCCTCCACCACATCAAGCCTGCCTCCCCCCCACCCTAGACCCACAGCAGTTTGCCTACCGGGCAAACAGATCCACAGATGACGCCATATCCATGGCTCTCCACTCCACACTGAGCCACCTGGAACACCGGGGGAGCTATGTCAGGATGCTTTTCATTGACCATAGCTCCGCCTTCAATACCATCATTCCAGACATCCTGGTCACCAAACTGCTGGATTTAGGCCTACCCTCACCCACCTGTCTTTGGATTAAGGACTTCCTGACCAACCGACCTCAGACAGTAAATTATATTCTATTCTATTCTATTTCCCAACAATCCATCCATCCATCCATCCATTTTCTACCGCTTATTCCCTTTCGGGGTCGCGGGGGGCGCTGGCGCCTATCTCAGCTACAGTCGGGCGGAAGGCGGGGTACACCCTGGACAAGTCGCCACCTCATCGCAGGGCCAACACAGATAGACAGACAACATTCACACTCACATTCACACACTAGGGCCAATTTAGTGTTGCCAATCAACCTATCCCCAGGTGCATGTCTTTGGAAGTGGGAGGAAGCCGGAGTACCCGGAGGGAACCCACGCATTCACGGGGAGAACATGCAAACTCCACACAGAAAGATCCCGAGCCTGGATTTGAACCCAGGACTGCAGGACCTTCGTATTGTGAGGCAGACGCACTAACCCCTCTGCCACCGTGAAGCCCTATTTCCCAACAAATATTCTACAAAACAAAATAGTTAAAACAACATGCTTTTTGACAAAGGTTAATAAATTTTGGGTTCTTACGTTGATTTGACCATGGAAGTTTGGTCACATCCCAACCAATATTCTACGACAAAAATACAACGTTAAAACAACATACTTTTTAATAATGTTTATTCAATGATAGATTGTGACGTTGTCTTGACCATTGAAAGTTGGTCATTTCCCAACCAGTATTGTACAACACAAATACAACATTGAAACAACCTGCTTTTGAAAACACTAAATCAATGTTGGGTTCTGACGTTGATTTGACCATTGAAATCTGGTCATTCCCCAACAAATATTGTACAACACAACTACAACGTTGAAACAACATACTTTTTAACAGTTTATTCAATGATAGGTTGTGACATTGATTTGACCATTGAAATTTGGTCATTTCCCAACCAGTATTCTACAACACAAATAAAAAGTTGAAACAACATGCTTTTTGAAGACATTAAATTAATGTAGGGTTCTGACGTGGATTTGACTATTGAAATCAGGTCATTTACCAACAAATGTTGTACAACAAAACTACAACATTGAAACAACATGCTTTTTGACGAGGTTTATGAATGTTGGGTTCTGACCTTGATTTGACCATTGAAATGTGGTCATTTCCCAACAAATATTCTACAACACAAATACAATGTTAGAACAACATGCTTTTTGACAAAGTTTAGTCAATGACAGGCTGTTACGTTGATTTGACCATTGAATTTTGGTCATTTCACAACCAATATTCTCCTACACCAATACAAGATTGAAACAAAATGCTTTTTGACGAGGTTTAATGAATTTCGGGTCCTGACGTTGATTTAACCATTGAAATCTGCTCATTTCCCAACAAATATTCTATAACACAAGTACGTTTAAACAACATGCTTTTTGACAACGTTTAATCAATGTTGGGTTCTGACAATGAAGTTTGGTCACATCCCAACCAATATTCTACGACAAAATACAACGTTGAAACAACATACTTTTTAACAATGTTTATTTAGTGATAGGTTGTGACGTTGATTTGACCATTGAAATTTGGGCATTTCCCAACCAGTATTCTACAAGACAAATACAACGTTGAAAAAACCTGCTTTTGAAAACATTAGATCAATGTTGGGTTCTGACGTTGATTTGACCATTGAAATCTGGTCATTCCCCAACAAATATTGTACAACACAACTGCAACATTGAAACAACATGCTTTTTGACAAGTTTTAATCAATGACAATTTGTGACATTGATTTGACCATTGAAATTTGGTCATTTCCCAACCAGTATTCTACAACACAAATACAAAGTTGAAACAACATGCTTTTTGAAGACATTGAATTCATTTTGGGTTCAGACGTTGATTTGACCATTGAAATCTGGTCATTTACCAACAAATGTTGTACAACAAAACTACAACGTTGAAACAACATGCTTTTTGACGAGGTTTAATGAATTTTGGGTTCTGACCTTGATTTGACCATTGAAATTTGGTCATCTCCCAACAAATATTCTACAACACAAATACAATGTTAAAACAACATGCCTTTTGACAAAGTTCAGTCAATGTCAGGTTCTGACATTGATTTAACCTTTGAATTTTGGTAATTTTCAAATCAATATTCTACAACACAAATACAACATTCAAATAACATACTTTTAAACAATGTATATTCAATGATAGGTTGTTACGTTGATTTGACCATTGAAATTTGGTCATTTCCCAACCAGTATTCTACAACACAAATACAACATTGAAACAACATGCTTTTTGAAGACATTAAATCAATGTGGTTTTGGCGTTTATTTGATCATTGAAATCTGGTCATTTCCCAACAAATATTGTACAACAAAACTATAATGTTGAAACAGCATGCTTTTTGACAAGGTTTAAGGAATGTTGGGTTCTGACCTTGATTTGACCATTGAAATTTGGTCATTTCCCAACAAATATTCTACAACACAAATACAATGTTAGAACAACATACTTTTTGACAAAGTTTAGTCAATGTCAGGTTCTGACATTGATTTAATCTTTGAATTTTGATAATTTTCAAACCAATATTCTACAACACAAATACAACATTCAAATAACATACTTTTTGACAATGTTTATTTAGTGATAGGTTGTGACGTTGATTTGACAATTGAAATTTGGTCATTTCCCAACCAGTATTCTACAACACAAATACAACATTGAAACAACCTGCTTTTGAAAACATTAAATCAATGTTGGGTTCTGACGTTGATTTGACCATTGAAATCTGGTCATTCCCCAACAAATATTGTACAACACAACTACAATGTTGAAACAACATGCTTTTTGACAAGTTTTAATCAATGACAGGTTGTGACATTGATTTGACCTTTAAAATTTGGTCATTTCCCAACCAGTATTCTACAACACAAATACAAAGTTGAAACAACATGCTTTTTGAAGACATTAAATTAATGTTGGGTTCTGACGTTGAGTTGACCATTGAAATCTGGTCATTTACCAACATATGTTGTACAAAAAACTACAACGTTGAAACAACATGCTTTTTGATGAGGTTTAATGAATTTTTGGTTCTGACCTTGATTCGACCATTGAAATTTGGTCATTTGCCAACAAATATTCTACAACACAAATACAATGTTAGAACAACATGCTTTTTGACAAAGTTTAGTCAATGACAGGCTGTTACGTTGATTTGACTGTTGAATTTTGATCATTTCACAACCAATATTCTCCTACACCAATACAAGATTGAAACAAAATGCTTTTTGACGAGGTTTAATGAATGCCGGGTCCTGACGTTGATTTAACCATTGAAATCTGCTCATTTCCCAACAAATATTCTACAACACAAATACGTTAAAACAACATGCTTTTTGACAATGTTTAATCAATGTGGGGTTCTGACGTTGATTTGACCATTGAAGTTTGGTCACATCCCAACAATATTCTACGACAAAAATACAATGTCAAAACAACATACTTTTTAACAATGTTTATTCAATGATAGGTTGTGCCGTTGTTTTGACCATTGAAATTTGGTCATTTCCCAACCAGTATTTTACAACACAAATACAACGTTGAAACAACCTGCTTTTGAAAACACAAAATCAATTTTGGGTTCTGACTTAAATTTGACCATTGAAATCTGGTCATTCCCCAACAAATGTTGGGGAATGACACAACTACATCGTTGAAACAACATGCTTTTTGACAAGTTTTAAACAACATACTTTTTAACAATGTTTATTCAATGATAGGTTGTGACATTGATTTGACCATTGAAACTTGGTCATATCCCAACCAGTATTCTACAACACAAATACAAAGTTGAAACAACATGTTTTTTGAAGATATTAAATTAATGTTGGGTTCTTATGTTGATTTGACCATTGAAATCTGATCATTTACCAACAAATGTTGTACAACAAAACTACAACGTTGAAACAACATGCTTTTTGACAAGGTTTAATGAACTTTGGGTTCTGACCTTGATTTGACCATTGAAATTTAGTAATTTCCCAACAAATATTCTACAACACAAATACAATGTTAGAACAACATGCTTTTTGACAAAGTTTAGTCAATGTCAGGTTCTGACATTGATTTAATCTTTGAATTTTGATAATTTTCAAACCAATATTCTACAACACAAATACAACATCCAAATATCTGTTATGAGAGTAGAGTATGTGTGTGTGTGTGGCAGCGGGCGAGTGACGTCAGTAAGTGAGTGGGCGAGCGAAGAGAGAGAGAGCAGTCGCTGAGGGCGGGGGAGTGGCTAGTGTTTGTGTGTGTGGGATGTTGACGGTGAAGTGAGACCAAAATAAAGAAGCCACGAGTTTGCAACTAAAAACTAGACTCGTCATTATCCTCATAGAGTCCGGAACTGTGAAGACCCACTGCCGGGTAAAGTAAAGGGTGTTGCCCCGAGAATAATCGGCCCTGGAGAAGTATCTCCCCTGCGCTCCTTGACTACGGTCCAGGCGCCGGAAGCAGGAAAGGTGCAACATTGGCGACCACGAAGGGACCCATCTCACGTAAATGGAACGGCAGTGGTGAGCAAAGGACGATTAAATAAACTGCAGAGAAGAATAAGCCGAGAAGCTAATTGATTGCCTGCGTAAACTAGCCAAGATGGCGGATGCTAGAAGTCGAAGCTCGCATTCAAAATCCAACCCGTTCGTGACGATGAACGACCGTGATGTGGAAGGGAAAACAGATTATGTGAGCGAAGAAAATGCAAGTTGTTATGGCATTTCTAGCCTGTCATATTGTGCAGAGGAACCTGCTGGAGTGAAGAATGCAGCGGCCGAGGTGCCACGTGAGCTCATTCGACCCAAGTTCTCAAGCACAAACCCTTTCATTAAGTCCGGGGAGGACAGTGGCTGTCATCAACACGACATGGCTGATATTAAAAGTAACTCACGTTTTCACAAACACCAACCAGACAACTTTATTACATTACCTGCTGATTTTGCAACGCCACATTCAAATCCCTTTTCCTGGGCGCACCAGGAGAGTTATATCCACAGCACTCCCCAGACATGTGGCCCCCCAAGCCCCACTTGCTTGTGCCCGCACACAACACGCTATTCTCCACCTAAAGACATCAATTATGGACATTTACCAAAGCCAAGGCACAGTCAGAGTGTCAAACTAATGGGCTCTCTTTGCAAAAGTGAGCAGCCAAGATCACTAGGAGCCAAGCCATTTTTTGCTCTACATCCGCCTTCCTCAGAGAGTGAGGACGACTATGATCCAAGGGAGAGAGTCCCCACCTTGAGACCCGGCCAGTATGATGGCACCACACCCTGGAAGGAGTTCCTGCACCGGTTTGAGAGTTGTGCTGAAGCTAACTACTGGTCCGAAAAGACAATGGCTGAAGTTTTGCCTGGTGGGTGCAGCTGGGGCCATCATCCACAGAAACCCCAGATCAGCCCAGTGGGGCTACTGCCGCCTGGTGGAGGAGATGGAAACTGCATATGGTCCCTCTTCACAGCATGCAGCTGCTGTGGCTATTGAATTAAGGCAACGTACCCGCAAACGGGGTGAAGCTCTTCATGTTTTGAGAGATGACATCTATGAGGAGGTGTCAGTAGCCTATAGCAACAGGACTGATGCTGAGCAGGATGCTATCGGAGTTGAAGTGTTCATTAATGCTTTGGGGGATGTGGAGACTGTACAGAAGCTCTTGGAGCAGCACCCCCAGACACTAGCCCAAGCATTTGACATTGCCCGTCGTTATGAAACTACAAAGCGAGCAGCATCATATGTGGCTGGCCTCATGCACCCTGGAGCCCGTGACATAGCTGAACGCAGACCCCGTGCTGCCCTAATAAGAGAGGGCACGGAAGAGGAGGAATTAGAGCCTGCGACAGCCCCCCCATCAGCTAGCTTTAAACATGAGTCCCCCAGCTACAGTCACACACAATATAAAGGGAGGAGCTATAAAGACACTAAATGGGATGAGGTGCGGTGTCACAACTGTTCAGGCTTGGGTCACATGAAAAGAAATTGCCCCTCACCAAGAAAAACAGCCAGAGCTCAAATTTCGGCCATGTTCCCGCAAAGCCCAAAGTCTACTATACTTCACCTTAAAGCACAATGTCATGAAATGAGCATTCACATGGTTGTGTATGGGCTAGAAGTGTGTGCTGTTTTGGACAGTGGAGCACGGAAAAGTGTTTTTCCTCTGCATCATTATGACGCTATTCATCTGGATGTCCGTCCTCCACTTCAGTCATCTGCCGTGGAGACCCTGATCGGTGTTGGGCCTGGCGATATACCTGTGCTCGGTGAAGCTCACATACCTGTCCTGATCAACAACCGTCAGGTGAGCATCTGCTTCCTGGTTGCTGATATAGCTGGGGACGAGGCCCTCCTGGGCCACCCATTCCTGACCCAAGCTCAGGCCCGTCTCGACTTTGGAAATCATCGGATCGTACTTTTCGGGGAAGAGGTACCTTATTTTGACTCCACAAATAAACCAAAGGCCCACGCAGTGAGAGTGGCACGGACTGTGGTGCTGGAGGCTGGGCAGGAGTATGTGGTAAAAGGTAATATCCACGTTAAGGCTTCCATTAGGGCTTCACGGTGGAAGAGGGGTTAGTGCGTCTGCCTCACAATACGAAGGTCCTGCAGTCCTGGGTTCAAATCCAGGCTCGGGATCTTTCTGTGTGGAGTTTGCATGTTCTCCCCGTGAATGCGTGGGTTCCCTCCGGGTACTCCGGCTTCCTCCCACCTCCAAAGACATGCACCTGGGGATAGGTTGATTGGCAACACTAAATTGTCCCTAGTGTGTGAATGTGAGTGTGAATGTTGTCTGTCTATCTGTGTTGGCCCTGTGATGAGGTGGCGACTTGTCCAGGGTGTACCCCGCCTTCCGCCCGATTGTAGCTGAGATAGGCGCCAGCGCCCCCCGCGACCCCAAAAAGGGAATAAGCGGTAGAAAATGGATGGATGGAAGGCTTCCATTAAAGGAGAATTAATGCTGAGCCCCACTAAAGGCTTCGTTGAAAAGCACAGACTATTAGTGGCCCGAATCCTAGTGGACGTTCACCCCCATAAAACCATGCCCCTTCGCATCTTCAATCCCGGCAGCAGTGCCGTAACTATCAGAAAGGGGGCCATGGTGGGGTTCCTCCAACCAGCCAAGGTTCTTCAGCCTGCAAACGCTGTGAACTACAAACAGCCTGAATAGGCTGCCAACAACCCTCCCTCTGTTCCCCAGCACCTACAAGATCTCTATGCCGAGAGTGCTACTGAACTTAACAAAGAGGAGCAACTGCAACTAGCGCAGCTGCTGTGTACTTATAGCAACGGGTTCTCCACCGGATCCTCTGACCTCGGCAGGACCACCCTGGTTCAACATGACATTGTAACGTTGCCAGGCGTCCCAGTCAAACAACCACCACGCCGAATGGCATCAGAGAAGCAACAGGACGCGGACCAACAGATACAACAGAGCCTGTAGGCAGGATTAGCGCGGCGCAGCAACAGCAGCTGGGCTTCGCCCATAGTGATGGTACGTAAAAAAGATGGAACGTACCGTCTGTGTATAGACTATAGAGCACTTAATGACTGCACGATTAAGGACGCATATCCTCTTCCCCGCGTACAGGACACGCTGGACACCCTCTCTGCTGCAAAGTGGTTCAGCACACTGGACCTTGCAGCCGGCTACTGGCAAGTTGAACTGACCCCGAGAGCACGCAAAGCAGCAGCCTTCTGTACCAAAAATGGACTGTTTGAATGGAATGTCATGCCATTTGGACTGTGCAATGCTCCAGCGACGTTTCAGCGCTTGATGGACCGTGTGCTGGCTGGCATGCAATGGGAGACCTGCCTTGTATATCTGGATGACGTCATTGTTCTGGGGAACAATGTGCCACAGATGTTGCAGCGGCTGGGGCAGGTTTTCAGTCGCCTTCACCAGGCTAAATTGAAACTAAAACCGTCAAAATGCTGCCTCTTCCGCCGCCAAGTGGCCTACCTGGGTCACGTTGTCTCAGAGAACGGTGTGGCTACTGACCCAGGCAAAGTCCGGAAGGTGCAGGAGTGGCCAACACCATCGTCGCTCAAAGACGTCCGCCGTTTTGTTGGCCTCGCGTCTTACTATCGGAGGTTTATTAAAAACTTTGCCTGTATTGCAGAACCTCTCCATGCCCTGACCAAGAAACATGTCCAGTTTCATTGGTCTGAGGAATGCCAGTTGGCATTTGATGATCTCAAAAGTCGGCTAATAACAGCGCCGATCCTAGGGTATCCGCTTGACAAGGGCGACATGATACTGGATACACACGCCAGCGACGTTGGCATCGGCGCTGTCCTCTCGCAAGTTCAACAAGGTGTGGAACGTGTGCTCGCCTATGGGAGCCGTAAGCTGTCCAAAACTGAACAAAATTACTGCACTACCCGGAGGGAACTGCTAGCCGTGGTGGATTTCACATCCCACTTCCGCCAGTATCTCCTGGGGAGGCGTTTCACTGTTCGCACCGACCACAGTAGCCTCCGATTGGCTCACACGAATGAAGGAACCTGAGGGGCAACTCGCCAGGTGGCTCGAAAGGCTCGGCGAGTACAACTTTGAGATCGTCCATCGCCCTGGCCAGCTTCACGGCAACGCAGACAGCCTCTCCCGGAGACCGTGCCGTCAGTCCTGCCCTTGTAAGCTCCAGAACCCTTCTATTCCTCAGTTGAGCGTCAGTCACCAGGCTGTGCAGTGCGATTTGTACTCTGACATCAACCAGGCGATGCTGAGTCCAGTGGGGGTAGACAAGGCTCTGTCTGCTGACTGGGATAACTTAAAGCCCCCAGAGAAAATATGCCTGACCACGACAAAAGAAAATAAACTGTTTGGCGGTTGGTCCCTGGAGGAGCTGCGACAAGGCCAGGAAGGTGATGCAGATATCGCACCTATCAGGACTTGGCTGACAACCAGTGAAGAACGTCCTGCATGGGTGACAGTCTCACCATGCAGCCCAGCCACAAAAACGTATTGGAGCCAGTGGAAACGCCTCTACGTCAAAGATGGTATTCTAGTGAGACGGTTCTACTGCCTGGACGACACCCAATTCTATCCACAAGTGGTGCTGCCCCGCGTTTTCCGTGCCGACATCATGAGACAGATGCATGACGGACAGGTTGGTGGACACTTCGGGGTTGAGCGCACTGTAGCACGGCTGCAGACTCGGTACTTCTGGTACAGAATGCGAGAGGATGTCGCTCTGTGGTGTAATACCTGCACCAGCTGCGCATCAAAAGCTAGGCCACGGAAGACACCACAAGCCCCCATGGGTACCGTTCGAGTCGGAGCCCCTATGGAACGCATTGCTTTGGATGTTATGGGACCGTTGAATGTAACTGAGCGCAAAAACAGATATGTATTAGTGATTCAGGACTATTTTACAAAATGGGTCGAAGCTATTCCCATTCCTAATGAACAAGCCGTAACTGTGGCTGAAGTGCTTGCCTCTGAGTGGGTGTGTCGCTATGGAGCCCCACAGACACTGCACAGTGATCAGGGTAGAAACTTCGAGTCGGAGGTGTTCCAAGAAATGTGCGCGCTTTTTGGAATCGACAAAACACACACAACTCCTTTTCGTCCTCAATCTGACGGACAAGTTGAAAGGTTCAACGCTACTCTACAAAAGATCCTGGCCACGACAGCCGAGCGTTGCCACTGGGACTGGGATTTAATGATTCCCTACGCTGTCATGGCCTACAGGGCAAAAAAGCACAGTTCAACTGGTTTCACTCCAAACTACATGATGTTTGGCCGTGAATTGAGTGAGCCAGTGGACCTAGTATCCGGCCTGCCACCGGACCCTGAACCAGCTCCCTCGGGGCCGGTTTTTGTCCAAGACCTTCGAGAGCGACTGGAGCTGGCACACCAAATCACCAGAGATGCTCTCGGAGAATCTGTAAAACGTGCAAAGAGACAATATGACAATAACTGTTACCGCACACATTATAACATTGGTGATGCTGTGTGGTACCTCATCAAAGGAACAAGGCCATCCAGGAACAAAGTGAGGAAGTTCCTCCCGTCTTACGAAGGGCCATTCTTCGTGTTGGGTCAGTTGGACGACCTGGTCTATCGAATTCAGAAAGGGCCAAGAACGAAGGTAAAGGTGGTTCACCACGATCAGCTAAAGCCTTATCGCTGCCGTGACCCACTGGACAACACCTGGGTCCTGGAACAAGCGCCGAAATGGATACCAATGGAGGTGTCCCCCCCAGACGATATCGATCTTGCTGACTCTTTACTGGGTCTGCCTCAGCTGTTTTCTAGAGCCGAAGCTGATGACAGCTGCAGCTACCCAACATCGGATCCAGCCGTGGGTATTTCTGTGGCTTCTCACCCTTCCACCACTCAGCTTGGCTCTCCTGTTCCGGTGGACTTAGAGGACAGTGGGGGTGGTGTAGCAGTGCCACATCCTCAGAGCCCTCGTTCTCAAAAGCCCCGCCGTAGGCGTAGATCACCAGCAAAGTTTGGTGAATGGGTAGCTCACTGAGTGCCGATTTCATGCAACTAAAAAAAAAAAAAGGGTTTTTTTTGGTATATCTAGTTTTTTTTTTACTGTATAACCTGTTCAAGCTAATATTATTTTCCTATACATAAAAAAAAAAAGAGGGCAAACTGGAAATGGTTGGTGTATTTTTCTGTGAATATTGGGAGTTATAAAATGCTAATTGCTTCTCCTCCCAAATTGTAGCCAAGTACTGGACATACTAATGTTTTTTTTTAGGGCTGTTTCGCTCAACTGTAATGCGTGCACTGAACACACGGGCCGTTGAATTGTTGCAATTGCACTACTACATTATTGCACCCCCTTTTAAGTTGACTCGTACTAGTCATGCTGCATCCTTTCATTTGTATTGAATGTATATGGGACTGTATGTTGGTATGGAAATGTTAATGTTTATGACTGTGCTGGAGTGAAATTGTTTTAATTGTCATCCAGAGTTGGGGTAGTGTTATGAGAGTAGAGTATGTGTGTGTGTGTGGCAGCGGGCGAGTGACGTCAGTAAGTGAGTGGCCGAGCGAAGAGAGAGAGAGCGGTCGCTGAGGGCGGGGGAGTGGCTAGTGTTTGTGTGTGTGGGATGTTGAGGGTGAAGTGAGACCAAAATAAATAAGCCACGAGTTTGCAACTAAAAACTGGACTCGTCATTATCCTCATAGAGTCCGGAACTGTGAAGACGCACTGCCGGGTAAGGTAAAGGGTGTTGCCCCGAGAATAATCGGCCCTGGAGAAGTATCTCCCCTGCGCTCCTTGACTACGGTCCAGGCGCCGGAAGCAGGAAAGGTGCAACAATACTTTTTGACAATGTTTATTCAATGATAGGTTGTGACGTTGTTTTGACCATTGAAATTTGGTCATTTCCCAACCAGTATTCTCCAACACAAATACAACGTTGAAACAACCTGCTTTTGAAAACACTAAATCAATGTTGGGTTATGATGTTGATTTGACCATTGAAATCTGGTCATTTACCAACAAATGTTGTACAACAAAACTACAACGTTGAAACAACATGCTTTTTAAAGCGGTTTAATGAATTTTGGGTTCTGACCTTGATTTGACCATTGACATTTGGTCATTTCCCAACAAATATTCTACAACACAAATACAATGTTAAAACAACATGCTTTTTGACAAAGATTAGTCAATGTCAGGTTCTGACATTGACCTTTGAATTTTGGTAATTTTCAAACCAATATTCTACAACACAAATACAACATTCAAATAACATACTTTTTGACGATGTATATTCAATGATAGGTTGTGACATTGATTTGACCATTGAAATTTGGTCATTTCCCAACCAGTATTCTACAACACAAATACAACGTTGAAACAACATGCTTTTTGAAGACATTAAATTAATGTTGGGTTCTGACGTTGAGTTGACCATTGAAATCTGGTCATTTACCAACAAATGTTGTACAACAAAACTACAACAATGAAACAACATGCTTTTTGACAATGTTTATTGAATTTTGGGTTCTGACTTTGATTTGACCATTGAAATTTGGTCATTTCCCAACAAATTTTCTACAACACAAACTACATGTTTTTTGACAAAGTTTAGTCAATGACAGGCTGTTACGTTGATTTGACCGTTGAATTTTGGTCATTCCACAACCAATATTCTCCTACACCAATACAAGATTGTAACAAAATGCTTTTTGACGAGGTTTAATGAATGTCGGGTCCTGACGTTGATTTGACGATTGAAATCTGGTTATTTCCCAAAAAATATTCTACAACACAAATACAACGTTAAAACAACATGCTTTTTGACAACGTTTAATCAATGTTGGGTTCTGAAGTTGATTTGACCATTGAAGTTTGGTCACATCCCGACCAATATTCACCGACAAAAATACAACGTTGAAACAACATACTTTTTAACAATGTTTATTTAATGATAGGTTCTGACGTTGATTTGACCATTACAATTTGGTCATTTCCCAACCAGTATTCTAAAATACAAATACAACATTGAAACAACCTGCTTTTGAAAACATTAAATCAGTGTTGGGTTCTGACGTTGATTTGACCATTGAAATCTGGTCATTCCCCAACAAATATTGTACAACACAATCACAACGTTGAAACGACATGCTTTTTGACAAGTTTTAATCACTGACAGGTTGTGACATTGATTTGACCTTTGAAATTTGGTCATTTCCCAACCAGTATTCTACAACACAAATACAAAGTTGAAGCAACATGTTTTTTGCAGACATTAAATACATTTTGGGTTCTGACGTTGATTTGACCATTGAAATCTGGTCATTCCCCAACAAATATTGTATAACACAACTACAAAGTTGAAACGACATGCTTTTTTTTACAAGTTTTAATCAATGACAGGTTGTGACATTGATTTGACCTTTGACATTTGGTCATTTCCCAACCAGTAATCTACAACACAAATACAAAGTTTAAACAACATGCTTTTTGAAGACATTAAATACATTTTGGGTTCTGACGTTGATTTGACCATTGAAATCTGGTCATTTACCAACAAATGTTGTACAACAAAACTACAACGTTGAAACAACATGCTTTTTAAAGAGGTTTTAATGAATTTTGGGTTCTGACCTTGATTTGACCATTGATATTTGGTCATTTCCCAACAAATATTTTACAACACAAATACAATGTTAAAACAACATGCTTTTTGACAAAGTTTAGTCAATTTCAGGTTCTGACTTGATTTAACCTTTGACTTTTGGTAATTTTCAAACCAATATTCTACAACACAAATACAACATTCAAATAACATACTTTCTGACAATGTTTATTCAATGATAAGTAGTGACGTTGGATTGACCATAGAAATTTGGTCATTTTCCAACCAGTATTCTACAACACAAATACAATGTTGAAACAACATGCTTTTTGAAGACATTTAATCAATATTGGGTTCTGAAGTTTATTTGGTCATTTGAAATCTGGTCATTCCCCAACAAATATTGTACAACACAACGTTGAAACAACATGCTTTTTGGACAAGTTTTAATCAATGACAGCTTGTGACATTGATTTGACCATAGAAATTTGGTCATTTCCCAACCAGTATTATACAACACAAATACAACATTCAAATAACATACTTTTTGACAATGTATATTAAATTTTGGGTTGTGACGTTGATTTGACAATTGAAATTTGGTAATTTCCCTACCAGTATTCTACAACACAAATACAACATTGAAACAACATGCTTTTTGAAAACATTAAATCAATGTTGGGTTCTGACGTTGATTTGACCTTTGGAAATTGGTCATTTCCCAACAAATATTGTACAACAAAACTATAACGTTGAAACAGCATGCTTTTTGACAAGGTTTAAGGAATGTTGGGTTCTGACCTTGATTTGACCACTCAAATTTAGTCATTTCCCAACAAATATTCTCCTACACAAATACAAGATTGAAACAAAATGCTTTTTGAAGAGGTTTAATAAATGTTGAGTCCTGACGTTGATTTCACCATTGAAATCTGGTCATTTCCCAACAAATAATCTACAACACAAATGCAATGTTAAAACAACATACTTTTTGACAACGTTTAATCAATTTTGGGTTCTGACTTTGATTTGACCATTGAAGTTTGGTCATTTCCCAACCAATATTCTATGACAAAAATACAACGTTGAAACAACATGCTTTTTGACAATGTTTATTCAATATCAGGTTGTGACGTTGACTTGACCATTGAAGTTTGGTCATTTCCCAACCAATATTCTATGACAAAAATACAACGTTGAAACAACATGCTTTTTGACAATGTTTATTCAATATCAGGTTGTGACGTTGACTTGACCATTGAAATTTGGTCATTTTCCAACCAACAACGTGGATCCAACGTTAGACATCAACTTTGTTTCAATTTACAAATACAACTATTTTGCCATGTTGTTTCAAAGTCAGTTTTAAAGGACATGTACGTATAATCAACGTTGTATCAATGTCTTGTGCCTGTTGGGTAGCAACGACCACATCCGTATATTTATGTGCACACGCGACTAGAGATTAGCACCGAAAACCAACAAGAGTCAATCCCGGTGTTTCAATTTCCTTAACAATTCTTGCGGGAGGAAATGAGGTTATTACGCAATGTAGTGGCATCAGACAGCAACAAGGCGCCCCGGGCAGAGGAAGCGCTCCGAAGTTTGGCTACATTTTACAAGAAAAGATTGCAACAGCGTTACTTGTAATAATTGCAAGGTTTCATTTCATCAAGAGTCAAGTCAAAATGTATTTATACCGCACATTAAAAAAGTTATGTTGACCAAAGTGCTGAACATAAGACAATAAAAGCAATGAAAATAGTGAATAATAGAATAAACACAAATAAAATAACAACAAAAGTTGTTATTTGATTAATTCTTGAGAAAATAAATTAATTTTAGTTTGAAATTTTGAAACCAAATTAATTTGGTTTCAAAATGTGCAATGACTCTGGACAGTTTGTAGTCAAAAGCTTGCATCGATTTGCCACAGTGCTCCTGATGTTCAGTAGGTAAATGTTTAATTGTAGTCAGGGAAAAGTTGCATGCTTTCTTCAAACCAGATTTTCACTCGGTCCTTATATCGTACAGGTGGAACTCATCCATGCGTCCATTTTCTACCGCTTGTCCCCTTTGGGGACGCGGGGGGTGCTGGAGCCCATCTCAGCTGCATTCGGGCGGAAGGCGGGGTACACCCTGGACAAGTCGCTATTTATTCGCAGGGCTAACACAGACAGACAACATTCACACTCACATTCACAAGCTAGGTACCATTTAGTGTTGCCAATCATCCTATCCCCAGGTGCATGTCTTTGGAGGTGGGGCAAAGCCGGAGTACCCGGGGAGACAGAAAGATCTCGAGCCCGGGATTGAACTCAGGACTACTCAGGACCTTTGTATTGTGAGGCACATGTACTAACCCTTCTTCCACCTTGCTGCCCAGGTGGAACTCAAAAATGTTTTTAATATGCTGTACAAGTTCATGCATGTCAGCAATTCAACTTTAAATGTGAAACTAACATGTGATATAAAGTCCTTACATGCGAAATGAGATAAGTCAAGTCTTTATTTGTTAGAATTTTGATGATCATGGCTTACAATTTATGAAAACCCCACATTTTCTAAAATGTTCAATTTAATCTTTTCATAAACTGTAAGCCATAATCATTAAGATCATATCAAAAGAAGGCTTGGAATATTATGAGGTGCATGTTATGAGCCTATCATATATTAGTTCCAGCGTCTGTCTGTGCGGCGCGAACACTGAGAAATGTCAATTTGCACGTCCTTCTGCCACGTACTCAATAAAACGCAAAATAGTGTTCGCAAATCGTTGATGAGTGTTGATAAATCAGACCGCACATGCTAGATTATTATCAATGACAACAGAGACCCAAAATTGATTGCATGTCTTATTTTGCTCTCTGGACCAACGCAACCCACTTTGCACACGATTAGCGTTTGCTTGTGCAATCAAGCACATGTTTTAGGCCAACGATCTAGTATGTGAATGTGAGTGAGAATGTTGTCTGTCTATCTGTGTTGGCCGTGCGATGAGGTGGCGACTTGTCCAGGGTGTACCCTGCCGACCGGCCGAATGCAGCTGAGATAAGCTCCAGCACCCCACGCGACCCCAAAAAGGACTAACGGTAGAAATTGGATGGATGGATGGATGGATGGATGGATGGATGGATGAGACCACTATATTAAAGGCCTACTGAAACCCAGTATTACCGACCACGCAGTCTGATAGTTTATATATCAATGATGAAATATTAACATTGCAACACATGCCAATACGGCCTTATTAGTTTACTAAATTCCAATTTTAAATTTCCCGCGGAGTTTCATGTTGAAAACGTCGCGGAATGATGACGCGTGCGCGTGACGTCTCGAGTTGGAGGGGACATATTAGCGCAGCACCACTAGCGGCCAAAAGTCGTCTGCTTTAATCGCATAATTCCACAGTATTCTGGACATCTGTGTTGCTGAATCTTTTGCATTTTGTTCAATTAATAATGGAGAAATCAAAGTAGTAAGATGGAGGTGGGAAGCTTTAGCCTTTAGCCACACAAACACACGGTGTTTCCTTGATTAAAAATCCCGGAGGTGAAGTTTTACTATGGAGCAGAGCGGTCAAGCGAACATGGATCCCGACCACTTGTCACCCGGCAGGTTTCGGTGAGAAAATTGAGTTAAAAAAAATCGCCTCTTACCGGAGATCAACGGAACCTCTGTCTGGCTACCGCTGCCGTGACTAACTCCCTCAGAGACTGGCGTCAAGACACCCGTGGACACACCGCTCTGACTATCAGTTACTATATAATCTCACTAAAACACTAGCAACACAATATAAGGGATTTCCCTGAATTATCCTAGTAAATGTGTCTAAAAACATCTGAATCGCTCACAATGCAATCGCCTTTTTCTTGTTTAACTTTATTTTAATTTGATTTTTTTGTAGTCCTTCGCTATCAATATCCTCAGCCACAAATCTTTCATCCTCGCTCAAATTAATGGGAAAATTGTCGTTTTCTCGGTCCGAATAGCTCTTTTTGTTGGAGGCTTCCATTATAAACAATGTGAGGATGTGAGGAGCCCTCACACGGGTGACGTCATGTCCTGCAACTTCCGGTAAAGGCAGGGCTTTCTTATTAGCGACCAAAAGTTGCGAACTTTATCGTTGATGTGCACTACTAAATCCTTTCAGCAAAAATATGGCAATATCGTGAAATGATCAAGTATGGCACATGGAATGGACCTGCTATCCCCGTTTAATTAAGAAAATCTCATTTCAGTAGGCGTTTAAGGCGCGTTGCACAAAAAGATACTCGTTTGCTAGAAATGGGCCAATGCTGCTCATTGCATTGGCATCGTGCCGCATATATACTGTGTGGTGTTATTTTTTTGTGATTGTCTTAAAGACACTAACCGCATGTGATCTGCTTCCTGAAGGAGCTGCCAGTTCATAACAAGAACAACTGCACGTCCACCGACTGATGAACCTTTAGGTCAACTCCATCTGCGGACACAAAATTAGGTTTGAATACCAATTAGGCGCCTGACGTCAAACGTTCTGCCTCTGAAAGTGCGCCTCACCACTAGAAAACACCACGTAGCTTTCTTGACTGACTGGATATATTTCCAGTTTCATACATTATTCTCATAGGTCGTCCGTTTGTTTATTACTACGGCTGCGCAGGGGCGTCACTAGACCTAATACTGTACTGGGGCACACCTGGGGCACAAATAATTCATGTGAGCGTGCAAAGCGCGCAAGCAAAAACATTTTTAGCACTTATTTATCATAAAAAATAAATAAATAGAGCTTTAAACAATGAAATCATATCAGATTATATTGTATGGATCTTTGATTAACCACATGAAATTAACTAATGCATTTGACCTACTTGTGCACTTTTTTACTCCAGACTTCTAAACTGCTTCTGGTAAAAGCAAAAAGGAGGAGCATTGAATCTTTTTGAAATATATATTGCAGTAATCATCTGCAAATTTAACATCTACAAAAGTAAAACAGAAAATAAAGCACCCCTACATCTCTGGGTTCTTTTATATTATTTAATTTCCATTTATGGGCAATGTGGCTAATCCTATAAAATATACACAAAACAATAAAGCCACAATAGTAGAATAAATTAACAACTGTTGTGTGTCTGTTCAGGGAATAATTTTCTGAGAAGTAAACTGTAACGTTTCGTTTTCATTTTTGCAAAGTGGTCAATCACTCTGGACAGACATGGAAATATTACAGTAACTGTTATACAGTTGACCAGTGGTTCCCAACTGGTGGGTCGTGACATAAAAGTGGATTGTGTGTCATTTTCAGTGAGTCGCAGTCAGATGTGTGCATGAAAAAAAAAAAAAAGTTTAGGGAGAAAAAAATCAAATTGTGCAACAAAATCAGATTATTTTAGCCTTTTTTCTAGTGACTATTAGTGAGTATTTTAGCAAAAGGCAAACCGACTAACAAGTTGGTGGAGGACTCAGGACAGACATGGAAATATATTTTAAAAAAAATCTAAATGGCGCAACAAAACCCGATATTTTCAGCCATCTTTCTGAAAACAAATACAAAAATGTTACTATTTTTTCTGGAAACAAAACCAGGTGCTTTAGCTGTAGCCATTTTTCTGGTGACAAAACAAGATTATTTTAGTCAAAGTCACACCGATTAACCAGACAAGTCTACTGTGCTATTTTTCTGTGAAATAAACTTGAATGATTTCAAAATTTGGCTCACAAGTTGATGATATGGAAAAATATTTTTCTTCCTGAAGATAAACCATTTGAGAAGCACCCAACTCACACATGCTTACTCCAAATCATCACTGATGCAGAACCAGCAGAAATTCCCCCGACAGCTCGTACAGCAAATGAATATGTTTGTCTTGATACAAGGAATAATATTAGCTAACTTAGCATCAACTTAAGACAATGATGTTGCCTAGCTAGCTAGGACTTCACTTACAGCTCTCATTCCTCGCTTCTTCTTCCCTGCTGCGGGCGAATAACTTTCTGATATCCATCTAGGAGTTACAGTTTGAGTCAAATCAAAATCAAAATAATGTAATTAACAAATTGTTGTTGGCTAACGTTACCTACCTCACGCAGTGATTCTCATCCTCTCTCTCTCTCTCTCTCTCTCTCTCTCTCTCTCTCTCTCTCAACCGAAGTCTCGATCCACACGTGAATAAATTACCATATTAATTAGCCATGTTCTCATTGTTAGTGGAGTGAATACAGTAGCAATCAAGTACCATACTAAGTAGTATGTGCGCTGTTGTCTATGTTATGTAGACTTAAAACTCTGAAGCGTTTTTTTTTTTTATTGGTGAAATTTTTACTGGGGCACTGCAGATCAACAGTGGGGCACGTGCCCCAATTAAATATGTCCGGCGACGCCCCTGGGGCTGCGAATCTTTGGGCACCACACAATTTGATTTGAATCTTGGGGGTAAGAATTGATTCTCGATTCAAAATCAATACTTTTTGAATAAAATTGGGTGCCAATTCTATGATTAACTACATTCCTTCATACAACAGCTATGATCAATTTCTATATTACTGTTTTTGTTTTGTAAAATGCTACCCAAATATTAAATGAAGTCAAACAAAAATAAGACCACAACAGAAGTATCGAACAGTTCTCTTTTCTAAGGTAAATCTGTACAGCAGATATAATCTACATTAACAATATGATTTGCTCTGAGTGGCTGGACAGGACAGATTTAAATAAATAAAAAAGGAAAACAATATATATATATATATATATATATATATATATATATATATATATATATATATATATATATATATATATATATATATATAATCAATTGTAACAAGTAACAATCGCGATTAATCTGAAAATAGGTAAAACATCTTAAAATCCAAAATAGTTTATCACAGTAGTACATGCAGTGGATTCCTGCAAACCACGAAACAGTAGATAACCTAAATGAATATAATATGGTTATACGAAGTATACACTGTAAAAAAAAAAAAAAAAAAATCCGCACATTTTACTGTAAAATATCGGCAACTGTGGTTGCCAGGAATTTACTTTAAAAAGTAACAATGTTTAGGACATTACGGTACGTTGATGTTGAATCCATTAAATTTACAGTTGATAACTGTTTTTGTTTACGGTAAATTACTATGAAAAAACTGAAAAATTGTTATATTTGTCTACAAAAAACATATAGAATTCACGGTAAAATGCTGGCAGCTGTGGTTGGAAGGAATTCACCATAAAACAAATTAGGGCCAATTCAAGTGTTGCCAATCAACCTATCCCCAGGTTTGAAAGTATGAACCCCATAACCAGTGAAGTTGGCATGTTGTGTATCGTAAATAAAAACAAAAAAAAATCCTTTTCAACCTATGTTCAATTGAATGGACTGCAAAGACCAGATACCAACGTTCGAACTGGAAAACTTAATTTTCTGCAGATATTAGCTCATTTGGGAATTTGATGCCTGCAACAAGTGTCAAAAAAGACTAATAAAGTTGAGGAATACTCATGAAACGCTTATTTGGAACATCCCACAGGTGAACAGGCTAATTGGGAACAGGTGGGTCCCATGATTGGGTATAAAAGTAGCTTCCATGAAATGCTCAGTCATTCGCAAATAACAATGGGCGAGGGTCACCACTTTGTGAAAATGTGTGAACAAATCGTCGAACAGTTTAAGAACATTATTTCTCAACCAGCTATTGCAAGGTATTTAGGGATTTCACCATCTACGGTCCACAATATCATCAAAAGGTTCAGAGAATCTGGAGAAATCACTGCACGTAAGCGATGATATTTCAGACCTTCGATCCCTCGGGTGGTACTGCATTGAAAACTGATATCAGTGTGTAAAGGATATCACAACATGGGCTCAGGAACACTTCAGAAAACCATTGTCAGTAACTACAGTGTGTTGCTACATCTGTAAGTGCTAGTTCAAAACTGTACTATGCAAAGCCAAAGCCATTTATCAACTACACCCAGAAACGCCACCGGCTTCGCTGGGCCTGAGCTCATTAAAGATGGACTGATGCAAAGTGGAAAAGTGTTCTGTGGTCTGATGAGTCCATGTTTCAAATTGTTTTTGGAAACTGTGGACGTTGTGTCCTCTGGACCGAAGAGGAAAATAACCATCTGTGATGGTATGGGTTTGTTTAAGTGCCCAAGGCATGGGTAACTTACACATCTGTGAAGGCATCATTAATACTGAAAGGTAGATACAGGTTTTAGAGCAACATATGTTGCCATTCAGGCAACGTTATAATCGACGCCCCTGCTTATTTCAGCAAGACAAAGTCACATGTTACAACAGCGGCTTCATAGTAAAAGGAGTACTAGACTGGCCTGACTGTAATCCAGAAATGTCTCCAATTTAAAATGCGTGTGCAATATGAAGCTTCAAAAATTGGTCTCCCCAGTTCCCAAACGTTTACTTAGTGTTGTTAAAAGGAAAGGCCATGTAACACAGTGGCAAAATATGTCCCTGTGTCAACTTTTTTGCAATGTGTTGCTGCCATTAACTTCTAAGTTAAAGGGGAAAATTATCACAATTTCAAAAGGTTTAAAAACAATAAAAATCAGTTCCCAGTGGCTTGTGGTATTTTTTGAAGTTTTTTTCAAAATGTTACCGGTCCCGGAATATCCCTTAAAAAAGCTTTAAAGTGCCTTTTTTTCGCTCTCTGCTAAGACACTGTCCATTTTCCTGTGACGTCATACAGTGCTGCCAATACAAACAAACAATGGTGAATACCACAGCAAGATATAGCGACATTAGCTCGGATTCAGAGTCGGATTTCAGCCGCTTAAGCGATTCAACAGATTACGCATGTACTGAAACAGATGGTTGGAGTATGAAAGTATTGAAGAAGAAACTGAATCTATTGAGCGAATAGCTATTGACGCTATTCATAGCCATATCATGGCCGAATAGCTGCATTAGCATCGCCGGTAAAATGTGCAGAACAAACGATCAGAACTTTGGCATCTTGTGACACTGGAGCAACTTAAATCTGTCGATTGGTAAGTGTTTTTTTCGCATTAAACATGGGTGGAAGGAAACGTAATATAGTCGCAAATGCATCTGCAGGTTATCCATACATCTCTGTGCCATGTCTGCTTCAGCACCGCCGGTAAATAGCATGTTAGCATCGATTAGCATAGCATGTTAACATCGATTAGCTGGCAGTCCACATCAACAAAACTCACCTTTGTGATTTCGTTGACTTTATAGTTGCAAATGCATCTGCAGGTTATCCATACATCTTTGTGCCATGTCTGTCATTGCCGGTAAATAGCATGTTAGCATCGATTAGCGTAGCATGTTAGCATCGATTAGCTGGCAGTCACGCCGCGACCAAATATGTCTGATTAGCACATAAGTCAACAACAACAAAACTCACCTTTGTGATTTCGTTGACTTTATCGTTGCAACTGCATCTGCAGGTTATCCATACATCTCTGTACCATGTCTGTCATCGCCGGTAAAATGTCCACTTTCGCATTTTCGGGCCAGTGGTGCAACTTGAATCCCTCCCTGTTAGAGTTGTACACCCTCTGACAACACACCGACGAGGCATGATGTCTCCAAGGTTCCAAAAAATAGTCGAAAAAACAGGAAATAACAGAGCTAAGACCCGGTGTTTGCAATGTGTTCGAGGAAATGAAAATGGCGGCTGTATTACCTCGGTGACGTCACGTTCTGACGTCATCGCAAAAAGAGCGATAAACAGAAAGGCGTTTAATTCGCCAAAATTCACCCATTTAGAGTTTGGAAATCGATAAAAAAATATATGGTCTTTTTTCTGCACCATCAAGGTATATATTGATGCTTACATAGGTCTGGTGATAATGTTCCCCTTTAATGATTATTTGCAAAAAAAAAATTAAAAATCTTGTCTTTGCAGTCTATTCAATTGAATATACGTTGAAAAGGATTTGCAAATCATTGTATTCTGTTTTTATTTACGAATCACACAACGTGCCAACTTCACTGGATTTTGGGTTTTGTACTTGTACAACCTTTCACTCGACAACTCACAACACGGCCTTCTGCAACATGTTCCTTTAAGTGAGCTATTAAAAATGAGCCTCCAATGCTCTGTATCTTCCAGTTGTGAGTTTGTCCTTTGAAAGGTTGTACAAATACGTTCAAGTTAACATCCTTATTATACCGCTTACATGTCTCAGAAACACGGGCATTTTGCAGATACTACTATTGGTGGCACGGTGACACTGTGGTTAGCGCTTGTAAGTAAGAAGGTCCTGATTACTGGGCTTTCTGTGTGGAGTTTGCATGTTCTGCCCCGTGACTGCATGAGTTTTCTCTTCCTCTCACCTCCAATAATATGCATAGGCGGATAGACAAATTAGGGCCAATTCTATTTTTGCCAAACGGTGGATTCCAGTAGTTTTCCATAAAGTCTATACGTTTTTTTCTAAACAGATTAACAATATATCAGTTTTTAATAGTAATTTACCGTAGGCCAAAACAGTTCTCAGATTCAACATCAACATACCATAATGTCCAACACTGTATTTGTTTCCTGGCTACCACAGCTGCCGGCATTTTACCGTAAATTGTGCAGATTTTTTTGTTCAGTGTGATAAACAATTGGATTTTGAAATTCCAGCTGCTGAAAGGCATCTCCTAGTGCTCGGCTCAGTTTGTGTCCTTTGCAAAATACAGTGATTGTGGACAGCATGACGCAAGTAAGCCTAAACATAGCAATTAGTGCATGCAAAGCTGCAGAAGGAAACAGGACAAAGATCGAGGGAAGGGGACATTTGAATCCCCTGCGGTGTCATTTATGCCGCCAGCAGCGTGATGCGTTGACCACCTCCTGCTGCATCCCGATTGGATACAGCCGACGCCTTGAAAGGAGGATTCTGGCATTTTGCAGAGCACCATGATCGATTTGTCAACGGACTGAAACAGGAATCCAAATTGTGCACCTCCATTTGTCCTTTGCTTTATTCAGTCAGTTTTAGTTTCACTTTTTTTGGAACATGCTTACAATACAACAACAATGTAATGCATCACATATTTCCTGCTCTCCACTGACAATGTATAGGCCTTATACAATTCACTATATATCCCACATTTCTCATCCGATTTGAACCTTTCCATTATCCAAACACTCCACTCACCAGGGAAATTCAAGCCAACATGTTTCCTGGTTCCGAAAATGTCCCTGATACCTCGTAAATACCAGGAATTTCCCCCCATTGAGAATGAATTGGCAATATACAAACTCCTCCATATACCACATTTCTTACTCAATCCGAACCGTTCCACTAACCATACACTAATCTCACCTTGGACGATCAAACTACCATTTTCCAATTAAAAAATAATAATCCAGGAATTCCCGGTTTTCCAAAGCCATATATTCACCTCTTCCTAGAAAGTTTTCATAGTCCACATTTTTCAACTGTTTTTGACCATTTCATCTTCAAAACATTCCTCTTAGTGAGGACAACAAATGTTACTAATTTTTTTTCTGTACAAATTCCCGGTTTTCCACAAGTTCCTCAAATTCCCAAATACCCATTCTAATACCCAAAACTGTTAATACGTTTTCAATCAATTCCAAAAAAAAAAAAAAAAAAAAAAAATCCCGGTTTTCCCGAATTTTCCAGGAAATTCCCATTGAAATGTATGGCTGTATTCGTAGTTCTACAATACCCTGAATTCTCAAAATTGTTCAACCATCCACTCACACTACTTTTTCAACATATCCAATTCAAAACATGTTTTAATTTTCCCCAAATTCCCAGTTTTCCCCAAATTCCCAGTTTTCCCCAAATTTCCCCACATTTTCGCCCCACTGACAATCAATGGGCATTATACAATCTAGTGCATATACCACATTTCTCATCAGATTTGGAACTTTCACCACCCACATACTCCACTCACCCTGGACATTCAAGACAGCATGTTGCCCAGTTCCGAAAATGTTCCTGATTACCAAGAATTACCAGGAATTCCCCCCCAATAAAATTGAATGGGCAATATAAAAACCTCTCCATATCCCATATTTCTTACCATCCACGAACTCATCTCACCTTGGACAATCCAACTACCATTTTCCAATTTAAAAAAGCATTTCCAGAATTCCCGGGTTTCAAAAGCCCTATTTTCAGCTCTTCCTGGAAAGTTTTTACAGTCCACATTTTTCAACCGTTTTTGACCATTTCACCTTCAAAATATCCCTCCTAGTTGGGACAAAAAATGCTCCTTTATTTATTTTATTTTTACATACAAATTTCTGTTTTTCCAAAAAATTCTAGGAATTTCTAAATATCCATTCTAATACCCAAAACTGTTAATACATTTTCAACCAATTCCAAAAATTTCAACACCAACCCATTCATACCATCAAGGGCAATTGTGCAAGAATCAATGTTTAAAAAAATAAATAAAAAATTGGGTTATCCAAGACCCTATTTTAACCTCTTCCTGGAAAGTTTTCACACCACATTTTTCAACTGTTTTTGACCATTTCAAATTGACATTCACAACAAATGCTCCCATTTTTTTCCTGTACAAGTTTTACTAAAATTCCAAGAATTTCGAAATACCCATTCTATTACCCAACATTTTTCAACCAATTACAAAAATTCAAACACCACCCCATTCATGTCATCAAGGATAATCGTGTTCGTATCAATATTAAAAAAAAAAAATCCCAGTTTTACCAAAATTTCCAAATTTCCAGGAAATGTTCATTCAAATGAATGGACATATTCATAGTTCTACAATGTTCTAAATTCTCAAAATCGTTCAACCATCTACCCACACCACTCTTCCTATATATCAAACGCAAAACTGTTTTTCATTTTCTCCAAATTCACGGTTTTCCCGTAATTTCCTGAAATTTTCTCCCCACTGACAATGAATGGCCATTACAGAATCTACTGCATATCCCACATTTCTCATCCGATTCAAACCGTTCCCCTATCCCACACGCTCCACTCACCCTGGACATTCAAGCCAGCCAGTTTCCCGGTTCTGAAAATGTCCTGATTACCTGGAATTACAAGGAATTTCCCCCATTGAATATGAATAGGCAATGTACAAACCTCTCCATATCCCACATTTCTCAACCGATTCGAACAGTTCCAACATCCCCACACTCCACTCACCGTGGACATTCAAGCATTACAGTTCCGCTCACGCGTAATGGTGGCTTGTGGAATTGCTATTTCTAGTTCAATTCCACATACTGATGTGCAAAATATTTTAAGTGTTGTACGTGCATACAGATTGTTTAAATAAGATTGTCCTCTAAGGTTATATTTCTCCTCTTTAGGTGAGAATAATTGGGTATCAGATCATAGTAATACAGTCATTATTCACGCGCCGGACTACAGACAGTGTTTGTGGACTGGAACATGCCAGGAGGTCTCATTGCCGCTCCGACGGAACATCTGCAATAACGTGCACATCCCACATTAAAGCCTCGGAATACACCAATGAGAGGGTGAGGTGTGCATGTGGATGCGTGTGCACCTCTTTATGGCTTGTTCAGTGACACATGAGAAGATAAACTGTTTTTATGTGATGCGCATTTGTGTGTGTGTGTGTGTGTGTGTGTGTGTGTGTGTGTGTGTGTGTGTGTGTGTGTGTGTGAGTGTGTGTGTGTGTGTGTGTGCTCCTGTTAAGCTGGAGGGCTGTGTGGGCGGAGGCATCCTTTGCTGGCGTAAATTGATTTCCAGAATCCAGACAACTATTGCTGCTTGCAGGAAAGAGCTGTGAGCTTCTCGATCCATTTATGGGTGGAGGAAAAACTGGGCAAAGCTGCGTGTGTGCATGAGTGCGCGTGTGCACATGTCAGCAAGAAGAGAGGCAAGACAAACTAGGGATACAGAGTCTCTGCTGTCATATTTAACCAAGAAATGCCAGCTGTGGTCTCTGCAGTCAGCCAAATGTGATTCCTTTAGTCCCGTGAGATGAAGACGGTCCAAACAGAGGCTGAACATAATGCGGACTGCTCGTGTTTGTGAGGTGTTCTGGTCCACACGGGACACATCCATCTCATTGTTGGCAGGCACATGCAGCAGTTTTGCATATTTATTACAATAGTTGACTGGGCCCAGAGTCTGAGCGACCAACAACTGGCTAATGATAGATGCATGCCATTAAATGTGTCATTTGGACACCGATTTGACCTCAGCCATGTGGACATCTTTTAGTTGGTAGCTGAAGTTGTGAAAGCCACACGGTTATGTCTCCTCGTAGCCGCGGAAGTACGGTGCCTCCGGAAAGTATTCACAGCGCTTCACTTTCCCCACAGTTTGTTACGTTACAGCCTTATTTCAAAATGGAATGAAGAAATGTTTTTCCTCAAAATTCTACACACAATATCCAATGATTAGAGATTAGATTAGATTAGATAGTACTTTATTTATTCCTTCAGGAGAGTTCCCTCAGGAAAATAAAAATTTTCAGCACAATCCCATTAGAGATGAGACAAACGTTACAGGGAGACAGAACAGGATCGCTGACAGGTCTGCTAGCGTCCAGCGCCCCTTACAAAAAAGGTGAGATACATGTAAACAAGTGGGGGAAATGGGAGAAAAAAATAGAAGATTAAAATAAAATAAAATAAAATTAAAAAATCGGTCTAAGCCTGGGCCCTGAAAAGGGGGTCCAGACTGAGGCCAAGGGGAAAAAAAACAACAACTCATAGCCATAGTACACATCCCTGTCACATGTGTGTAAGAGGGAAACATCAAACATCAAAAAAGACAAAAGGACATTAAAGAAATTAAAGCGGCGGATACAACCAGCCACTTCTACATACAGCTATGAATAAAAACTAAAAGAAACATATACACTTTGGTGGCCTCTGCGGTGTTCCATGCCATCGTCCGCTGGGGTGGAGGGAGCATGGCCAGAGACAGGAGCAGACCCAACAAAGCAACCAAGAGAGCTGACTCCACTCTCGGCCGCCATCCAACTCTCGGCCAGTGTCCAGTCCGCATGGATGAGCGAGGATATGTCCAAGGACACTTAGGACATCTGCTCACCCAAACAAGACACCGTGAAACCTCTCCGTCCCGGCGCTCAGTGCCAGCTCCGCAGCCCTGTCCCCTCATCCGCACCTCCTCCAGTCCTTCCAAACCGACTCCGGTGTGGCAAAGACCCACCAGCTGGTCTCCATGGCCAAAAGCCTCCCGGGATCCAGAAGTCCACAAAAAGCACCGCAGAGGTCACGAAAGTGCCAGCCCTTGTCACACAGTCCCAAAGGGTTTCAAACCAAGCGGCCCAAAAATATAATAACACATGAAAACAAGAGGGGAACACAAAAGGATGACACAAGAGCACAGAGCTCCTGCCAACAGCAGCCACTACAGCAGCGCCATCTTGGGGGGAAAAAAATGATGACAATGTGTTTACATTTTTGCACATTTATCAAAACAAAAAAACTCCAAAATCACATGTTAAGTGCTCACAGCCTTTGCGCAATACTTTTTTGATGCACTTTTGGCAGAAATTACAGCCTCAAGTCTTTTTGAACACGATGCCGCAAGCTTGGCACACCTATCGCTGAGCAGTTTGGCCCATTCCTCTTTTCAGCACCTCTCAAGCTCCGTCAGGTTGGATGGGAAGCTTAGGTTTTCATCCAGGATGTCTCTGTACATTGCTGCAATCATATTTCCCTCTATCCTGTCTGGTCTCCCAATCTCTCATCCTCATAGCATGATGCTGCCACCACAATGCTTCACTGTAGGGATGGTGTTGACCTGGAGATGGTGCCTGGTTTCCTCCAAACATTTACACCAAAGACGTCAATCTTTGTCTCGTGGTCTGAAAAAATAGCCAAAAATAATGATCATAATTAGATATAAAAGTAATGTTTAATTTACTTTCCATAAATATCTAAGAGTATTCATACTCTCTTAATGTCATATAATGCTCCTTCCAGTTCTTTTTTTTTTAGGTTAGAATTTTTATCCAATCAGAATTCAGCTATTTTATTTTGCCTTGCTGTATGAATCTGCCCGGGGCCTTCAGAAACAACAATGTTGGTGTCTGTGCACTGTAATGGAACGGACACATACAGTTGATAGATAATTGTGATAGCCAATCAGATCACGGGTTGTTGTCAGTGAGGCTTTCTAGCTGGCCTCATGTTGAATATGATATTTATGCGACCTGTGATTGAATTCTTACTGGTTTGAGCCTCGGCGGTAATACAGCTACACTGTCAAACTCGTTTGCAATTGCACTTGCATGGCTTAATCTTTGGGACAAGCATATGCTACTGGCAGGATCAACCAGGTATAAGCAGAGCCAAACCCGGGGCTGTTAACGGATGAATTTGAGAACACATACAGTTGATAGACAGTTGCGATAGCCATTTAAATCACAAGTTGTTGACATTAGCCTGTCTAAGTAGCCTGATGTTAACGAGACTCTGAGTAGATACTCACTTGTCACTCCAAAGTGAGTATCCAATCACAAGTTGCAATTTAGCAGGAAGAAGGAAGTGTTGCACCGTAGACAGAAAAATCCCCGATACTCACTTTTTTTTAACCCACAGAGGAGATCAAAATATTGACTAGGTGGCAGATACATATTTGCAAGGCCTTTTTCAAGAAGGATATTTAAAGAGAAACAACATTTTGCGAGAAGATGTCAGCCAACCCCGGAAGCCAGCTCAGCTGTCCCAGCGTTGAAATGGGGATATGCAGACAACTTGAATTAACCGACTACGAGCGGTACCACTGGCATATACAGCATCGAATGGGTCCTACAAATTGTAAGTTCAAATACTGTATTTCTTTATTTTCCACGTTGAATATGTTTTTTGCAATTTTAATTTTGATAGTACCACATAAGATGTCTTTCGATTACTGCTGAGGTTTTATTGATTTTAAGATGCGCCAGACAAAATATGTTTTGTACACTGTTGCGGTGGTTCAAAGCCCATGTGCTTCTGTATAGTATTTCTCCAGCAATGGTGAAGAGGTGACATAAATTATGGTGTTTTGAGGTAACTATATATATCATATATATATATATATATATATATATATATATATATATGTGTCCCCAACCCCGCCCACCTTACCATATATATATATATATATATATATATATATATATATATATATATATATATATATATATATATATATATATATATATATATATATATATATATATATATATATGTATATATATATATATATATATATATATATATATATATATATATATATATATATATATATATATATATATATATATATATATATATATACATATATATATATATATATATATATATATGGTAAGGTGGGCGGGGTTGGGGACACGGGGGTGTACATTTTGCCAGGAAAAGTCATGGATGCAAATGATTCTGGGTATTTGTTGTGTTGCGTTTATGTTGTGTTACTGTGAGGATGTTAGCATGAAATGTGTTTGTCATTCTTGTTTGGTGTGGCTTCATAGTGTGGCGCATATTAAAGTGTTAAAGTTGTTTATGTCACAACCATCAGTGTACTCTGTGTCACCCAGTATCCCTTTCAATCTTGTACATGTATCTGATTAAGTTGCATACAACATGTTGCTGAACTGGCAAACAGTTTGTACATGTTGTAGAAGGATTCAAAGTCAATGGCCTCACAGCACGCCCTTATTCTTATCTGGATGAGCACCAGCAGATAATAGTGAGAATGGTTGCGGCTCCCATTGTCTTCTTTACTCTGTGAAACGGGTCAAAATAGCTTTGAGTGGTAAAGCCTACCAACCCCTGATAAGTAATAATGGGGGGGCGGTTGCAGTTACGATAAAATGTTGATTCGGGTGGATGGTGGGTGGATGAAGACTTTAGTGAGGCGGTTGCAGATGATATAATTCCCTATCCGCGCATCTCTATCCCGCATGATTGTCCCGTTGCTCACCCGGAGAAGCATAATAAGGGCGTGCAATGATAGCACTGTCTTTATCGTCCTCTACAACCTGTCGTCGCGTTCCAACCTGGAGCATGTTGTGGGAGGCTCCTGCAGACTTCCATTGCTGACTGCAAGACATACTTGGTCAACAGCCATACAGGTCACACTGAGGGTGGCCGTACAAACAACTTTAAGACTGTTACAAATATGCGCCACACTGTGAACCTACATCAAGAATGACAAATACATTTCGGGAGAATATCTTCACCGTAACACAACATAAACGCAACAGAACAAATACCCAAAATCCCATGTGGCCCTAACTCTTCCGTGTTACAATATACATCCCCGCTACCACCCAGCCCCGCCCCCCCCCCCCCCCACATTACCTCCCCCCACCTCCCTCCGTGCGTCGGTTGAGGTGGGCGGGGATTGGTGGTAGCAGGGGTGTATATTCTAACCCGGAAGAGTTAGGGCTGCATGGGATTCTGGGTATTTGTTCTGTTGTGTTTATGTTGTGTTACGGTGAAGATGTTCTCCCGAAATGTGTTTGATATGGGTTGACAGTGTGGCACATAGTTTTAACAGTGTTAAAATTGTTTACACGGCCACCCTCAGTGTGACCTGTATGATTGTTGACCAAGTATGTCTTGCAGTCACCAATGTACGCAAGGCAACAGAAAAAGATGTTAAATTGATAGTGTGAGCATAAGCCTCTATATAACAGGCTACATATCTTTTTCAACTTTGATGTAAATATACACCTACATATTAAAAAAATAAGATATACCTTAAAATTACACATAAAACTGTTGGATTGTTAGTATGGACATAAACTTACATATATATATAACGAAATATATTTACCGTAATTTTAAATGAATATGAAAGTAATTTAAGAAAACAGAAAATGCTATGTATAATTAATGTGGTATTTTTCTGTAAAAAAAATTAAATATATATAGTTTGTCACCACTGGCGTATTACTTAAAATGACAGGCGGATTGTTTATTTACAAATAATGTCTTCAATTCCACAGTTTTATAACCTATTTACAAAAATAGAAAAATTACAGTAGAAATTTAGAGTAAATTAACCATAAAAATAGGATTATTTTTACAGTGTACCGTATTGACCATCGTTGACCGTTTCTCCAAAGCCGCTCACTTGATCTCACTTTGCAAACTGCTTTCCTCCAAGACTGGTGACCTTCTCACCCTGCACGTCGTCAAGCAGCATCGGATCCCAATGAAACGGGGCCCTCAGTTTGCCTTTAAGGTATGGAGGGATTTCTGCAAGGAAATCGGGGCCTTGGTCAGTATCACTTCCGGGTACCATCCGCAGAGCAAAGGGTAGGCCGAACGAACCAACCAGAGTTTGGAGACCATGCTCCTCTGTGTGGCACACCGCCAGCCTACGTCATGAAGCAAGTTTATTCCTTGGGTGGAGTACTCTTACAATGCCATGAAGAGCTCCGCCACCGGTATGTCCCCATTCGAATGCTCTTTGGGATATCAACACCCTATGTTTCCACAGCAGGAACAGGAGATTGCGGTTCCCTCCACAGGGGGCCCACATCAAGAGGTGTCAGAGGGTGTGGAGAGCCCAGAGGGTGTGGAGAGCCGCCAGTGCGGCACTGGTGAGAGCATCGGAAAGGATGTGCTGCAGCGTCAACAAACGTCGTATCCCAGCTCCTTCTTATCAGCCGGGACATTTTATGATGTTACTCGCCAAAGACCTCAGCCTGCAGGTCCCATACAAAAAGTTAGCCCCCATTTTGTTGGTCCTTAACCCATTGTTTCTATTATTAACCCGGCATCAGTAAAATTGGCTCTCCCACCCTCGGTCAAGCGACACCCTGTAGTTCAAATATCCCAGGTCAAACCCCTCCTAGGTTCTAGGAGAATGGTGACCCGGTGTGGATGGTTAAGGAAATCCTTTGGGTCCGTCGACAGAGTAAGGGGCTCAAATAAATGGTCGACTGGGAGGGATACGGACCGGAGGACAGGTCTTGGGTGCTCCTACCTGGCCGGCCCCTCTCTGTCAAGATGGTGGGGTCGCAGCTTGCTGCGGGGTCGTTCTCCCAGGAAGGCAGACGGACTACTCGGGACATGGCGTGCGGGTAAAAACATGATTTTATTTAGACTAAAAAAGGTACAAACAAAAAGCGCTCACAGCGGAGGCACAACTTGGCTAAGGGAACAAAATTAACACTTTAATGTAAACTCTGAACATAAAACAAACAACACTTACTGTGGCTTGAAAAGAGCAGCATGAACTTTGGCATAAAAACTAGCATGGACAGAGCATGAAAAGAACAATGACACCAGGCCGACTGACTGGCAAACACAATCTTAAATACTGCCTCTGATTAATGCTGGGAAGCAGGTGAGCGGGCGAGCACTAATCAGAGACAGGTGTACCCAATAAGAAACCATGCGACAAAACAAGGGAGTGAAAAAACAGGAAACAATGGAGTCTTGAACAAAACAGAACATAACTAAACAAAACATGATCACAAGACATGCCACTCTCTTCTCGAGGATTTCTACCACGCCAACCCGGAGGATCCCCGGTGTTCGTCGGTTGCCTCGCCTAAGGACTCAAACCCGCTTTTCTTCTGCAGCTTGGTCTGCCGGCAACTCTGCTGGCAGAATGCCATGACACGCTCCTGCTCTTGCTGCGCGCTTCATATGCTTGGATATGGACCCCGTTGCCTCTCTCCATCCCACGATCACTTGCCTGCCCACGGACTACCTCTGTGCCTTGCCCCTCTGGAGTAGCGAAAGATTCACCAAACACGCACTTACGACAACCCTGGTTAAAATTTACATTATTAATTCTACACATCGTCTGGCACCACACACTTTGAGTAGCATACACCTACCACACACTCATCAACACTGTAAAAAAAAATATGTAAAAAAACGGTCATATACTGGCAGCTACGGCTGCCAAACGAAAACCATATAATTAAAGTAAAACATTGTAAACCAAATAATGATCAAAAACATTATATTTACAGAAATTTTCATGAAAAGTTTTGCGGAGAAATGTCGTAATTTTACAGATTTTTACTAAATTCTTAAGATTAACCGCCTTTATTAAAGTAACGATGCAAACAGTTCTACATAAAAATACCTTTATTCTATAGTTTTTCCAAATTATTACGATCAATCACCTTTAATGAAATGACAATGCTGGCAGTTCCACAGATAAATACCATTATTTTACAGATTTTCTTCTGAATTGTTGGGATCAGGGATCTCACGTTCCCTCTACCTGGAGGCCACTGGGTACAGGGGCCCTATTCAAAACCCTTACCAATCCTACTGTGAGACTTTCAGAAACCCTCTCTCCCAGGATCGACCCACAACTTGCACAGGCAGTCATTTCACAAGTGTACCATGGCTAAACTTTTTCGCCATCAGTGTGCCGACTCATACACATAATATGTATGACTTTAACAGTCACATGATAGTCACTGCAAGACATACCTGTTCAACAGCCATATTGATCCCACTGACGGTGGCCGTACAAACAACTTGATCCCACTGACGGTGGCCGTACAAACAACTTTAAGACTGTTACAAATATGCCCCACACTGTGGATCTACGTCAAACAAGAATGACAAACACATTTCGGGAGAACATCTTCACCGTAACACAACATGAACACAAAAGAACAAATACCCAGATTCCATTGCAGCGCTGACTCTTAAGGGCTACACCTCCGCTACCACCCAACCCCGCCCTCCCCACATCACTGCCCCCCTCCGTTCGTTGGTTGAGGTGGGCGGGGTCTGGTGGTGGGGGTGTATATTGTAACACATGGGATTATGGGTATTTTTTTCTGTTGTGTTTATGTTGTGTTATGGTGAAGATGTTCTCCTGAAATGTGTTTATCATTTTTGTTTGGTGTGGCCACACAGTGAGGCGCATATTTGTAACAGTGTTAAAGTTGTTTGTGCGGCCACCGTCAGTCTGACCTGTGTGGCTGTTGGCTGTTGATCAAGTATGTCTTGCAGTCACAACAGTGTGTCACATTATAGAGAAATATGATTAATTGTTAGTATGAGCATAAACCTTTATATAACAGGCTACATGTATTTTTCGACTTGAATGTAAAAATACACATAAATATGAAAAAAATAAGATTTAACTTAAAATTATATATAAAACTGTTAGATTGTTAGTATGGACATAGACTTTTATAGAACAAGTTACATATTAAATGAAAGTTAATCACTGTAATTTTACATGAATTTGAAAGTAATTTGAGAAAACAGAAAATGATATGTATAATTAATTTGGAATTTTTCTGTAAAAAAAATAGAAATATACATAGTTTGTCATTACTGGCATATTACCTAAAATAACAGGCGGTTTGTTTATTTACAGATAATGTCTTTGTTTCTACAGTTTTATAACCTATTTAAAAAAAATTGAAAAATTACAGTAGAAATTTATAGTAAATTAACCCAAAAAATAGGATTTTTTTTTTTTTTTACAGTGAAAGGTTTAAATAAACCTGTTGACTTGATCCTCCTTGTGGTGTCTCTCCTTCCCCCGCTGTACGTAACACTTAATTCATGAAAAAAATAATACAAAACAACATTTTTCTGCATATGTAAATTAATTCAATTGAAAATATTCATTTACTTTCTTCTTTCCTTCATGGATCTAAACTTTACCGCTGCCAGTATTTTCTTTCTATATATTTATCGTAATATTTTCAGAAATCTTTGTTCTATTTTTGGCCTAAGTAAGACAAAGAAAACAATCTGAAGTTGTCTTTATTTTTTAGCTATAACGCCATTATTTTAATAGTCCGGAGCTAAAATGAGTATGACACCCCTACATCAACAATAAGATTTGTCTGCATGAGTGGCTGGACAGGACAGATCATCCATCCATCCATCCATTTTCTACCGCTTATTCCCTTTCGGGGTTGCGGGGGGCACTGGCGCCTATCTCAGCTACAATCGGGCGGAAGGCGGGGTACACCCTGGACAAGTCGCCACCTCATCGCAGGGCCAACACAGATAGACACACAACATTCACACTCACATTCACACACTAGGGCCAATTTAGTGTTGCCAATCAACCTATCCCCAGGTACATGTCTTTGGAAGTGGGAGGAAGCCGGAGTACCCGGAGGGAACCCACGCATTCACGGGGAGAACATGCAAACTACACACAGAAAGATCCCGAGCCTGGATTTGAACCC
>NC_084626.1:7220951-7223451 GCF_033978795.1 Nerophis ophidion | reverse complement strand
CCGTATTTTGTTTATAGTCATATCAAATAAAGATGCATTAAATAGACAAATGCAACTTGAATTACAACATTATATTTTGTAACATACCAAATAGTGTCATTTCTCTTAATATCTCATTGACAAAATTATTCAACCTCTTGAAGATCATAACTCTAAGAACAGAATTTGAATAAGGTCTTTTCAATCAGGTGTTGAAAACACCTGTAGATGTGATTAGAACCATAACGATTGAAAAAGACTGTGACGCTCAGCTTTTTGTAGATGGTCAATGGTGTATTTGCAACATGGTGAAGTCCAGGGAGTGGTCAAAGAAGTCAAGAGAGGAGGTAATTTCTCTTCATAAGAAAGGATATGGATATAAGAAAATAGCAAAGACATTACACATTCCAAGAGACACAGTTGGGAGCATAATTCGCAAGTTTAAAACTAAAGGCACAGTGGAAACACTACCTCAGCGTGGTAGAAAGAGGATGCTGTGTGCAACTGCTGCCCAGTATTTGAACCATACAGTGGTGAAAAACCCCCGGGTAACAGCTGAGAAACTACAACAGGACATTGCAGAGGAGGGAACGTTGGTTTCGTCCTAGACAATAAGGCGCGCACTACGAGATGAAGGCCTCCATGCCAGAACTCCCAGGCACACCCCACTTCTGACTACCAGGCACAAATAAAATAGACTCCAGTATGCCAAAAATCATCTGGACAAACCCCAAAGGTTTTGGGAAACTGTTCTATGGAGTGATGAGACAAAAGTGGAACTCTTTGGGCGTATAAATCAACGTTATGTCTGGAGGAGAAAAAAATTAAGTTTACAAAGAGAATAACACCTTGCCTACTGTTAAGCATGGTGGGGGGTCAATCATGCTCTGGGGCTGTTTCTCTGCCTCAGGTACCGGGAATCTCCAGCGCGTTCAAGGCATTATGAATTCTATTTCTTACCAGGATATATTAGCTGCAAATGTCATGAAGTCAGTGACCAAGCTGAGGCGTGGGAGACGTTGGACCTTCCAACAGGACAACGATCCCAAGCATACCTCCAAATCAACATTAGAGTGGTTGCAGAAGAAGGGCTGGAAGACTCTGGAGTGGCCTTCACACTCGCCAGACCTGAATCCTATAGAAAACCTGTGTGGGACTTGAAGAAGGCAGTTGCAGCACGCAAGCCCAAGAATATGAATGAACTGGAGGCCTTTGCCCAAGAGGAATGGGCTAAAATACATGTAGATCGTTGCAAGAAGCTTGTGTCCGGTTATGTATCACGTTTGAAGGATGTTATTACTGCCAAAGGGTGTTCTACTAAGTACTAAAGATGCATGTAACTAGGGGGTTGAATAATTTTGTCAATGAGATATTAAGCAAATTGTCCTTTTTTAGTATTTTGTGAAATACAGTGTTACAATTTAAGTGGCATTTGTCTATTTGACACATCTTTATTTGATATGACTATAAACAAAATACGGAATAAATGTCCAACTTACTAAAACACCAGAATTGTCTGGGGGTTGAATAATTTTGATCACATTTGTATCAAACGTGAAGTTTTGCTTTAGTTGTAAAACTTAACAAACATTATTTGGAGTGATCCATACAAAGTAGAAACGCTATGGACAACTAGAAGACGCTACAGCACTTAAACTTCCGGTTCAAGTGACTAAAAAGAAGGAAATGCTGTCGACTTTCAACCCGCAGCACCTGCAGTGAGCGAACTCGTCCGAAAGAAGGCGCCGAAGCACAAACATTACCACACCTTTCCAGTCTTTGTGTCAGTGTTACTATTGTGTAAGTTTGTTGAATACAAAACATTACGGCCGTTAGCGTAAAAAGATCCATAGATTGGTTGCACTTTTGTATAAGCCGCAGGGTTCACAGCTTGGGAAAAAAAGTAATGGAAAATAGAGTAATAAGAAAATAAAACAACAAAAATAAAAGAAAGGTTTTCTGATTAGGGTTGCAATGATTCAATCGATTCATTTGATTAGAAAATAATCTTCGATTTCTATTTTTTTGTGGCATGTGTGTGTGTGTGTGTGTGTGTGTGTGTGTGTGTGAGTGTGTGTGTGTGTGTGTGTGTGTGTGTCGGGGATAGCGGAGTGTTGAGAGAGGTGGCTCAAGGGAGAAGGAGAAAGAGAGCAAATGGCCCAAAAAACACGAGAGAAGCTGTCAAAGGTTTTGCGATCATGTAAGGGAAAAATACAGGGATCGTAGTGAAATTTTTGCAATAGCACGACATCGATGACGTAGCACGTTATGAGAAAACAAGCAGAAACAGGGTTTGGGACTTTTGATGAAAGGTCGGGACTTTAGATAAAATCGTTACTGCGTTTTAAAGAAATACATGACGTTACAATCAATTGTATTTGTGTCAAAATGTTGGGTTCTTTTTTTTTAAGTTTAAATAATGCAAGGGCTTCACGGTGGAAGAGGGGTTAGTGCGTCTGCCTCACAATACGAAGGTCCTGCAGTCCTGGGTTCAAATCCAGGCTCGGGATCTTTCTGTGTG